>NW_028169204.1:17500-30763 GCF_963971535.1 Notolepis coatsorum | reverse complement strand
TTAAGCTGTGCATATGGAACCATAGAGGAGAGGTTATGATCATAAAGCTCCGTTGATGTGGTGTGGATGGCCTTGTGATTCACAAGAGGGGCTTACAATAATCTTTCCCTTTTCCCCCAACTGCCCCAAACCACAGTTTCATTCCTCCGAACCCAAGAAGAACCATCCCAAAATAAATCCAAGATATGTCGATATGTAGATGTGTAGATACGTAGATATGTAGATAATAAGTAGATAAGTAGATATGTAGATATGTAGATATGTCGATATGTAGAAAGATAAGTAGATATGTAGATAAGCAAAATATCTAGAAACACAGAGTTGCTATGCAAGTGCTGTAACTGTAGGTGAAACCTGAGATGTGGCTGTTTGGCAAATCGCCACGGTGTTCTAGTGGTGCCGTTAGATTAGATTAGATTAGACTAGATTAGATTCAAATGTATTGTCATCATACAGCACAAGTACAGTACAACGAAGATAAGTTTGGCATCCCAACAGAGTGCAAATGTAACAGTAAAGTGCAATAGTAATATACTGTACTGTACAGGTGATTAAACTGGGTATAAAATATATAAATTAGTACTACTGGGTGTAGTGCTAAGCAGATGTATGTACAGGGTTGTAGTATTGATATGTACAGTGATACAGGTATAAAGACAGTCATACTGGCCAGCAGCGTAACTAGTAACAGTAGGTAAGGGATGTGTACAGATATAGATATAGTGTCTACAGATATGTAAAAGGTTATGTATGTGGATATATATATATATATATATGGTAAGAATAAATATATACGGTATATATTACAGCATTATTGTACATGCTATATGGGGTATATAAATGGTAAATAATAAATGCTGCATTTATATAACAGCTTTTATCCAAAGCGCTTTACGAATTTTGTTCCTCACACCGACGGTGGAGGCGACCATGCAAGGTGCCAACCTGCACATCGGGAGCAGTTAGGGGTTAAGTGTCTTGCTCAAGGACACTTCGACACGCTGGCCGGTAGGAGCGGGAATCTAACCGGGAACCGGGAGGTTCAAACTGACGCCTCTCTCCCTTGTCAGCACACATTGTCTCCAAAATTATTCGCGCCTCGTGACCGAATGGTTTGGGATATCGGAATCCTCTTGACTATCTGCAATAATGGCGTTCCAAAGAGGCTTTGTGTTAAATGTAGTGAGGATTGGATGAAGCTAGTGATGGGGATTGTTGGAATGAGTATATTATGCAATGGGTTTAGCTTGACCTATGAACTCTGAGGAAAGATAGATTTTTTGTATTTCTAGGCCATGTGCTTCAGGAGTTATTGGCCAACATGTAAAATAACTTGTTACAGCTCCACCATCTGGCCAACCATAGCAATTCTTGCGGGGGGTGGGGGGGGGGGTTGGTTTCTGAGATCCAGATACTTTTAGGGCAGAAAAGAAAGATAAACAGCAACAAAAGCAAGGATTCCAGCAGTGGGCTGCACCAGCTCTCCCAAGTCAGGGTGTGAAGTCGACCCTAGAGGCTTAGTAACTAGGTATGGGCACAGTTTTCCCAATATTCAAATCGTTAAATAAAATAAATTGTTTAGTGTAAAATAAATAGTTTACATGAATATCATTTTGTCTCAACAATTATATATTTCCCCTTGTTTTTACCGGCACCTACACTGTGTAGTGTATTGAGAGGGGACCCTATTAACTTCCGGTATTCTGAAATCATGGGAGATACCAGTCCCAAGTCGGTCGGCACTTTCTCGGCTGAGCTATAATCGCTTTTCCGCACCTACTCCCGAACTTAGAGTTACATTGTAACTTATCCCCTACCCTATAGGACATGTGTAACTATTTAGTTGTTACTTAGAGTTACGTTGTAACTTATCACCTACCCTATAGGGCATGTGTAACCATTTAGTTGTTACTTAAAGTTACATTGTAACTTATCCCCTACCCTATAGGGCATGTGTAACTATTTAGTTGTTACTTAGAGTTACGTTGTAACTTATCACCTACCCTATAGGGCATGTGTAACTATTTAGTTGTTACTTAGAGTTACGTTGTAACTTATCACCTACCCTATAGGGCATGTGTAACTATTTAGTTGTTACTTAGAGTTATATTGTAACTTATCACCTACCCTATAGGGCATGTGTAACTATTTAGTTGTTACTTAGAGTTACGTTGTAACTTATCACCTACCCTATAGGGCATGTGTAACTATTTAGTTGTTACTTAGAGTTACGTTGTAACTTATCACCTACCCTATAGGGCATGTGTAACTATTTAGTTGTTACTTAGAGTTACATTGTAACTTATCACCTACCCTATAGGGCATGTGTAACTATTTAGTTGTTACTTAGAGTTACGTTGTAACTTATCACCTACCCTATAGGGCATGTGTAACTATTTAGTTGTTACTTAGAGTTACATTGTAACTTATCACCTACCCTATAGGGCATGTGTAACTATTTAGTTGTTACTTAGAGTTACGTTGTAACTTATCACCTACCCTATAGGACATGTGTAATTATTTAGTTGTTACTTAGAGTTACATTGTAACTTATCACCTACCCTATAGGGCATGTGTAATTATTTAGTTGTTACTTAGAGTTATATTGTAACTTATCACCTACCCTATAGGGCATGTGTAACTATTTAGTTGTTACTTAGAGTTACATTGTAACTTATCTCCATGGTGCAACCACTTTTATTCTAGTAAAGCATAAATCACAAGCTAGTAGTAAATGTACATTATAACTAGGCTAAGTGTGAACGTACACACAGCTGGTGCAACAGGCTGGACCCCACAGCTGCTGTCTACTGTCCCAGACACGCTGGCATGGTCCCTGGGGCACAGAGGACGCCCTTCCTTTCTGTTTACAAGGGAGATGAGGCTAGAGCTGCTTAGTCCCATGTTAGCGTTAGCCGTGCTATAGTGCAGATCACCCATCGATTCATTTACAATCAAACACTACAGAAGGTTAACCCTTTCACTGACACACTAACCGAAGGTTAACCCTTTCACTACCACACTACAGCAGGTTAACCTTTCACTACCACACTAACCGAAGGTTAACCCTTTCACTACCACACTACGAAGGTTAACCCTTTCACTACCACACTACAGAAGGTGAACCCTTTCACTACCACACTACAGCCGGTTAACCCTTTCACTACCACACTACAGAAGGTTAAACCTGTCACTACCACAAGGTTAAACTTTCACTACCACACTACAGAAGGTTAACCCTTTCACTACCACAAGGTTACACTTTCACTACCACACTACAGAAGGTTAACCCTTTCACTACCACAAGGTTAAACTTTCATTACCACACTACAGCAGGTTAACCATTTCACTACCACAAGGTTAAACTTGCACTACCACACTACAGAAGGTTAACCCTTTCACTACCACAAGGTTAAACTTTCACTACCACACTACAGAAGGTTAACCATTTCACTACCACACTACAGACGGTTAACCCTTTCACTACCACACTACAGAAGGTTAACCCTTTCACTGCCACACTACAGCCGGTTAACCCTTTCACTACCACACTACAGAAGGTTAAACATTTCACTACCACACTACAGAAGGTTAACCCTTTCACTACCACACTACAGCAGGTTAACCCTGTCACTACCACACTACATCAGGTTAACCCTTTCACTACCACACTACAGACGGTTAACCCTTTCACTACCACACTACAGAAGGTTAACCCTTTCACTACCACACTACAGCCGGTTAACCCTTTCTCTACCACACTACAAACGGTTAACCCTTTCACTGCCACACTACAGAAGGTTAACCCTTTTACTACCACACTACATACGGTTAACCATCTCTAGTGTGGTAGTGAAAGGGTTAATCTGGGGATAGAAGAACATCCCAGCCAACACTCTATGTCCACTGTCAACGCGGTACCTTAGATATAAAGTTTGTGGTGAGTCCCGTGTGGTTACAGCAGGGCTCTATGTGAAGATATGCAGGGTTGCCAGTTTGGTTTGGCTCAGGGGCGGGAATCACCAGAGGCCTCAGGATACGATACTATCACGATACTTGAGTCACTATACGATTGCGATATGCTGAGTATTGTGATATTAATATTGCGATATATTGCGATTTATTACCTCTTTTCAACTGCAAAGTAAAACTTTGTCAACATGTTTTATCTAATAAAATAAAGTTCAGTCTGTTCATCTCATTTCAATCATTTTTATTGCAGAACATGGTATTTTCTCAAGCAGACAGATGTCAACACTGTAATCTGCGTTGCATGTACCTGACAAACTGAACTGTTTGTATTACAGTCATATTCCAACTTAACTGAATGCACGTGTGTGTGTGTGTGTGTGTGTGTGTGTGTGTGTGTGTGTGTGTGTGTGTGTGTGTGTGTGTGTGTGTGTGTGTGTGTGTGTGTGTGTGTGTGTGTGTGTGTGTGTGTGTGTGTGTGTGTGTGTGCGTGCGTGTGTGTGTGTGTGTGTGTGTGCGTGTGTGTGTGCATGTGCGTGTGTGTGCGTGCGTGTGTGTGTGTGTATGTGTGTGTGTGGACTACTGTACTATTACAGGTATTGAAATGAACAATGCAACTTCCTTATAAATACAAAAAAAATATATATATTTTTTTAATTTATAAATATATAATTAAATATCGATACTTGGCGTCCCTGTATCGATACAGTATCGCCACGCAAATTATCGCGATACTACTACGTATCGATATTTCCCCCCACCACTAGGTTTTACCTAATTTGGTAAACTGCAACACAAGCTTTGAAAGTAGCATATGCCAAATTGAAGTGTGTACACACACACACACACGCCTGCGCACACAAGAGAGAGAGAGAGAGAGAGAGAGAGAGAGAGAGAAAGAGAGAGAGAGAGAGAGAACCGTAATCCCACGTTATTAAAGATCCAAACAAACAATGATAACAATGACAATACTGTACATACAAAAATTATTTAAAAAAAACTGGTCACGACCGCTCCAGTTTCTAACTCGATGTGGAACTCTGTGTACGGTCACTTTTAGGCCAGGTGAGTTGGCAACATTCAGAACTATGTAAATGTGCCAGCTGTTCGGGGAGGCTGGCACGACATGTGGCACGCTTCCATCCGCTCCAGGAGAGCAGGAGGAAGGAGCGCTGGTCCCAATGCGGTTTCCCCCTGTATCGTCTTTGAGTAGTAATATAATTAAAAACACCGCCCAGCTCATGGAAACCTGCCCATATTCTGTCCATCCCTAGAACCAGGCACCGCTTCCCTGTGTGCGCGATGAAACCCAAAAATGAGCCCAATTATTGGGCGGGAAAGCCGCCAATCTGGCAAACACGCCGGCGTGGGGAGTCACCGTTCTACGCCGAGCACAACGATGACAAATGAGCAGAAAAACAACTCTGAGGTTTTCTTTTTCTTTTTTTTTAACCCTTTCACTACCACACTACAGAAGGTTAAAACCCTTTCACTACCACACACTACAGAAGGTTAACCCTTTCACTACCACACTACAGAAGGTTAACCCTTTTACTACCACACTACAGAAGGTTAACCCTTTCACTACCACACTACAGAAGGTTAACCCTTTCACTACCACACTACAGAAGGTTAACCCTTTCACTACCACACTACAGAAGGTTAACCCTTTTACTACCACACTACAGAAGGTTAACCCTTTCACTACCACACTACAGAAGGTTAAAACCCTTTCACTACCACACTACAGAAGGTTAACCCTTTCACTACCACACTACAGAAGGTTAACCTTTCACTACCACACTACAGAAGGTTAACCCTTTCACTACCACACTACAGAAGGTTAACCTTTCACTACCACACTACAGAAGGTTAACCTTTCACTACCACACTACAGAAGGTTAACCTTTCACTACCACACTACAGAAGGTTAACCCTTTCACTACCACACTACAGAAGGTTAACCCTTTCACTACCACACTACAGAAGGTTAACCCTTTCACTACCACACTACAGACCGGCTGTAGTGTGGTAGTGAAAGGGTAAACTGGTGCTGCATATACGGTTCGGTCGTGTTTACTCCACAGCCGCGACACCGTTGCAATTGCAAAATTGAAATATATAGAGTTTTGTTTTATTCATCACATATACAGTACACGTCACATTACAGTGAAATGCTTGGTTCTGTATGAGTCCAAACACTATACAAAATATACAATATACTATATACAAACTAAAGTACAACCTAAGTACAGAATTAAGTACAATAATGCAAACAATGAGGTACACAATGCTATCTTTCTTTTAAATGCAAAATGCAAAAAATTAGGTATGGATGTAGTGCAAATCTTTTGTAATAAATAGTAGTATATATATATATATATATATAATATATACTGTCAGAGGTAGTGAGGTGCAGCGTTGGAGATCAAATGCTGTTGTCGGTTTGTTGCAGATGTCGAGCAAATGTGGTAGATGTTAGCAGGGGGGGGGGGATGGAAAATATTTGTTGTATGTGTGAGGAGAAATATTCACTCATTTACGGTCACGTCAAGTGTACATGCAGAAATAAGCAAAGAGATTACACGGCATATAAAATCACAACAATAAGACAACAGGGCGAGACAAAAGTAATGATAACAAATCAATTAAAAACACATACAACTTGATTGGCAATGGATGGAGATTGATGTTTTAATAAATTCTGCAACAGAGGGGAGAATCTCAAGCTTTACAGTATGTTATAAGAGATTATATAACCTAATACTTTATTTGCTGATTGGTCTCTCCACAATTACAGAAACGCCCATCAAGTGAAATGCCCACCAGGAGTATTTTTGGCAAAGTTCTCTTATCACCAAATAACAATAGCTAACTTAAAAAAAACCCATATTATGGCTATTTCCCAGTTTAATATTAAAAAGGTTGCGGTCTATTTACAAAAATTTACATGATTTTACGGTCAAAACGGTATCTAGTTACAGCTGTCCAGCCTGTGTCCCTCAGCATTCTGGTTCAGCCTCAAACAGGCTGCTGTCTCTTTAAATCAATAAAATTAGCCGCTTCATTCCTGTGCCGCTGCACTTCTTGGTTCACGAAATTCAGATCATCAAACTATAAAATGAGGCAGATCAGATCCAGCCAAGTTCATAAGCCGCCATCTTCAAAAACTGAGAAACGTGAGTCAGGAGTCGGTTAGCGTATCAGGGTTTGTTCTATTGCAAGAGTGAACAATGATAAACACCAATAGACACATATGCCGAGAATAAACTAGTGTGTTACGTAGTGATGTCGATATTTAACAGAAGAAAAGGCTGGACTAGGCAGTTTCGAGCAGTTTAACTGTCGGGAGAGAATACATCTTTGGACTTTGTAGAAGTTCTACATGTACCTCCAGCTATATAACACACTAAAAAGCATAATATGGCCTCTTTAACCCTTTCACTGCCACACGACAGAAGGTTAGCCCTTTACTATCACACAACCAACGGCAAATGCGGAGCTAATGATGGAGCAACACGCCTCAGAATGTCAGTAACTGAAATACCTAGCTAACCTATAAACACGCCTCAGAATGTCAGTAACTGAAATACCTAGCTAACCTATAAACACGGCTCAGAATGTCAGTAACTGAAATACCTAGCTAACCTATAAACACGGCTCAGAATGTCAGTAACTGAAATACCTAGCTAACCTATAAACACGCCTCAGAATGTCAGTAACTGAAATACCTAGCTAACATATAAACACGCCTCAGAATGTCAGTAACTGAAATACCTAGCTAACATATAAACACGGCTCAGAATGTCAGTAACTGAAATACCTAGCTAACCTATAAACACGCCTCAGAATGTCAGTAACTGAAATACCTAGCTAACATATAAACACGGCTCAGAATGTCAGTAACTGAAATACCTAGCTAACCTATAAACACGGCTCAGAATGTCAGTAACTGAAATACCTAGCTAACCTATAAACACGCCTCAGAATGTCAGTAACTGAAATACCTAGCTAACCTATAAACACGGCTCAGAATGTCAGTAACTGAAATACCTAGCTAACCTATAAACACGCCTCAGAATGTCAGTAACTGAAATACCTAGCTAACCTATAAACACGGCTCAGAATGTCAGTAACTGAAATACCTAGCTAACCTATAAACACGGCTCAGAATGTCAGTAACTGAAATACCTAGCTAACCTATAAACACGCCTCAGAATGTCAGTAACTGAAATACCTAGCTAACCTATAAACACGGCTCAGAATGTCAGTAACTGAAATACCTAGCTAACCTATAAACACGGCTCAGAATGTCAGTAACTGAAATACCTAGCTAACCTATAAACACGGCTCAGAATGTCAGTAACTGAAATACCTAGCTAACATATAAACACGGCTCAGAATGTCAGTAACTGAAATACCTAGCTAACCTATAAACACGGCTCAGAATGTCAGTAACTGAAATACCTAGCTAACATATAAACACGGCTCAGAATGTCAGTAACTGAAATACCTAGCTAACCTATAAACACGGCTCAGAATGTCAGTAACTGAAATACCTAGCTAACCTATAAACACGGCTCAGAATGTCAGTAACTGAAATACCTAGCTAACATATAAACACGGCTCAGAATGTCAGTAACTGAAATACCTAGCTAACCTATAAACACGGCTCAGAATGTCAGTAACTGAAATACCTAGCTAACCTATAAACACGGCTCAGAATGTCTGTAACTGAAATACCTAGCTAACCTACAGTATAAACACGCCTCAGAATGACAGTAACTGAAATACCTACAGTAGCTAACCTATAAACACGCCTCAGAATGTCAGTAACTGAAATACCTAGCTAACCTATAAACACGGCTCAGAATGTCAGTAACTGAAATACCTAGCTAACCTATAAACACGACTCCAGAATGTCAGTAACTGAAATACCTAGCTAACCTATAAACACGGCTCAGAAGGTCAGTAACTGAAATACCTATAAACACGGCTCAGAAGGTGAATGTGTGAACATTTGTGGCAGTGAAAGCACTTTATTGTGGTTCATGTTCAGTTCACTTTTCTGCAATCTCACAACTTTGTTGTCACTTTGTTGAAGTATACAGTTCGTTTGTCAACTGGGAATGCCAAACCAAACCAAACCAAAGGCTACAGCGAACGTTAGCTCTTCAGATATGGACCGTTTCAAATTGATGTAGGCGCAAAAGCGCTCCTATGAGAACGATACAATACAGCCTCAGAGTGTGTGGGTTAACCTCAGTCCAGCCTCAGAGTGTGTGGGTTAACTTCAGTCCAGCCTCAGAGTATGTGGGTTAACCTCAGTCCAGCCTCAGAGTGTGTGGGTTAACCTCAGTCCAGCCTCAGAGTGTGTGGGTTAACCTCAGTCCAGCCTCAGAGTGTGTGGGTTAACCTGGATAGGAAAGCTCCACTCTGCTGCAAACAAACAACACACATTATTTTGTTTCACACTCACTCTCTCTCTCTCCCTCTCTCTCTCTCTCTCTCTCTCTCTCTCTCTCTCTCTCTCTCTCTCTCCCTCTCTCCCTCTCATCTGCGGTACGAACGAATGATGCTTCACGTCCGTCCGGTGATCATATATACGGTCGTCTGCGTATCTGTGTCAACTCATAGTGGACAGGGGTTCCAACGAGAAAGGGGATGATGGCAGGATGAGGACAGTTTTTTAAATTTCTTTATCCACTTTTTCTCCTTATTTTCTATTTTTCTCCCATCCCAATTTCGCCTCGCCAATTCTCCCTTCAATTCTCCCCTCCCCTGTCTCTTGAACGTTGCTGGACCATGCCTCCCACTGGTCGGTTGCAATGTGGACGAAGCCTTGCATGACGTGTCCCCTCCGGTACACGAGGAGGCAGCTGTCGCATCTTTTCACCTGAACAGCGCGATCTCTCAGTGGCGAGGAGTAACGCGTGGGAGGCTCACACTGCCCCCGATACTTCCTGATTCTGCTGTACAGGCGTCCCCCAACCGACCTGTAGGAGTCGCTGTCCACAACGTCCAATCCCCACCCACCGGCTTTCCCACCCCTAACACTGCCAATTGTGTTAGTATGACGGCCGGCCAAGCCGGTAGCAACGCAGAGAGCTGGGCTCGATACCAGCATCTCCTGCGTTAGTGGCGAGCGCCTTGCCCACTGCGCCACTCAGCCGCCCGGATGAGGACAGGTTGCCTGAATGCCTTCTACAACATAACTGCATTTCCGCGTCTCTGATTGGCCAGGTCATTTCTGGTCATGTGACATGTACGCCCAATCGTGGGACTGCACGTTTCTACAATGGTTAAGCTTAGGCGCTCTTTCGAAGTAGGTTAAGGTAGGTTAGAGTTTGTCTTAGAGAGCATGGCGATAGAACGCCAGGTAGTTTGCAGGCTGTTAGACCCAGAAATAGGCGCAGAACTTGCTGTCCCACGATTGGCGCACATGTCACATGTCACGTGGGGTCAGTGGCCAATCAGAGCAACTGCGGAAACGCAGTTCTGTACAGTTCTGTTGTCGGTGGCATTCACGCGGACAGGTTTGATAGGGAGACAGGAAGGGGGGGGCAGGATGAGCAATAAGGGGGGGGGGGGGGCTTCCTCTAATGTAAGAGAAGCAGTGCCCACTCCCCCCACACCCTCTCTCTGGGTGCCGGCAACAGAAATCCCTCTACATCGGACGAGAATTGTGATTGGAACGTGTGGAAGTCGACAAACACCCGACGGATCGTTTGGCGTTAATAAAGTGTGACATCAGTCAACATCAGTGACATTCGCAGGTTTTACAGGATGGGACAAAGTGATCAAACTATACCCTGCAAAGTGTTCAGGTCATTTTTTAGTGGTTAAAAAAACAAAACACTGTCCTACAGTCATCTTGACACCTGATTCATCACCGCTAGCGTTCATTTCCCAGTGTAGATCTATCTCCCTTATCAAACCATTCTGTTGGTTCCATTCGTTTATTAAGATCTGCTCCGAGACCTGTCCGTCCCCCGCTGTCGGTTCCATCATAATGCAAGCAATGCACGGTTTAACAGCCATGCCAGTATGTATACTGTATTGTTGTGCATGAGAAGGTTAGGACCTGTGCGTGCATATGTGTGTGTGGGTTTGTGTATGTCTGTGTCTGTGTGTGTATGTCTGTGTCTGTGTGTGTGTGTGTGTGTGTGTGTGTGTGTGTGTGTGTGTGTGTGTGTGTGTGTGTGTGTGTGTGTGTGTGTGTGTGTGTGTGTGTGTGTGTGTGTGTGTGTGTGTGTGTGTGTGTGTGTGTATGTGTATGTGTGTGTGTGTGTGTGTGTGTGTTTGTGTGTGTGTGTGTGTGTGTGTGTATGTGTGTTTGTGTGACTCTGTGTGTGTATGTGTGTGTGTGTGTGTGTGTGTGTGTGTGTGTGTGTGTGTGTGTGTGTGTGTGTGTGTGTGTGTGTGTGTGTGTGTGTGTGTGTGTGTGAGTGAGTGAGTGAGTGTGTGTGTGTGTGTGTGTGTGTGTATGTGTATGTGTTTGTGTGACTCTGTGTGTGTATGTGTGTTTGTGTGTGTGTGTGTGTGTGTGTGTGTGTGTGTGCGTATGCGTGTGTGTGTGTGTGTGTGTGTGTGTGTGTGTGTGTGTGTATGTGTATGTGTGTTTGTGTGACTCTGTGTGTGTGTGCGTGTGCGTGTGCGTGTGCGTGTGTCTGTGTGTGTGTGTGTGTGTGTGTGTGCATGCGTATGCGTGTCTGTGTGTGTGTCTGTGTGTGTGTGTGTGTGTGTGTGTGTGTGTGTGAGTGAGTGAGTGAGTGAGTGAGTGAGTGAGTGTGTGTGTGTGCGTGTGTGTGTGTGTATGTGTATGTGTTTGTGTGACTCTGTGTGTGTATGTGTGTTTGTGTGTGTGTGTGCGTATGCGTGTGTGTGCGTATGCGCGTGTGTGTGTGTGTCTGTGTGTGTGTGTGTGTGTGTGTGCGTATG
Source organism: Notolepis coatsorum (assembly GCF_963971535.1). Taxonomy (NCBI): domain Eukaryota; kingdom Metazoa; phylum Chordata; class Actinopteri; order Aulopiformes; family Paralepididae; genus Notolepis; species Notolepis coatsorum. Next base: position 18,853 of record NW_028169204.1, on the reverse strand, counting down.
TGTGTGTCTGTGTGTGTGTGTGTGTGCGTGCGTATGCGTGTGTCTGTGTGTGTGACACACTTGTCAGTGAACGGTGATCATATGTGCGCAACAATTTATGCACATGCACAGTGTGCATTGTCTGCATGCATGTGTGCACATGTAAGATAATACAAGATAAGATATTCCTTTATTGATCCCCTTGGGCGTAATTCAGGCATCATAGCAGCATGGGGGAGGGGGAGGGGAGGTACAGGTACATCGTGATAGTATAATACAGGTCATAAAATAGTACAGTGGAAAGTAAAAATAGGCGGTGTAAACAATATAACAATATAATTAACTCTTGAGTATACACATATGAGCAAGTAGGCAGTACATATGGACGTGTGTGTTGTCCCAAGCTCACCTCCGCAGCCCCCCCCCCCCCCCCTGCACTAAAGAGCCCGGCCAGGCCGGCGTAGAGGCGTAGAGGACAGGAGTCAAGCGGCGAGAGACGGGCCTCGCTTGCCAGACCGCCCTGACCGAAATTAGGAGACACCGTCATCTGTCACTGAAAGGCTTGTGCGGCTGCCAAGTCGTGTAGTAATCTCCTCTCTCCCCCCCCCGCGTCTCGCTCTGTGACTGGGCACGTTGGTGGGGCGAGATGCATTTCAAACTCTGGGGTGGGTGACGGCGGGAGGGTTTGGCCCGCCCGCCCGCCACCTCCTCCTCTCTGGTTGGGTTCCCCAAGCGAGGATATAATAGTACTGTGTGACTGTGAAGAAATGGTAAATGGCTGCATTTATATATAGCAGCTTTTATCCCAAAGCGCTTTACAATTTTGTTCCTCACATTTTCCCCGTTCACTCACTCACTCACACACCGACGGCAGAGTCGACCATGCAAGGTGCCGACCTGCTCACCGGGAGTAGTTAGGGGTTAAGTGTCTTGTTGCTCAAGGACACTTCGACACGCTGCCCGGGAGTAAGTAAAAAAGTAAAAGTAGAAATACCCAAATAAATGAGTACTCTGGGGCGGCTAGGTGGTGTAGTGGGCAAGGCACTCGCCACCAGTGTGGAGACGCTAGGATTCGCGTGTTCGAATCCAGCTCTCCACATTGTTTTCAGTTTAGCTGGTCGTCCGCAGTAATACACATTGGCCGTATTACGGGGAGGGAAAACTGAAGGGTGGGGATCGAACGTTGTGAACAAGCGACTCCTACAGGTCGGTTGGTGCGCCTGCGCAGTAGAATCAGGAAGTGTCGGGGCAGCGTGAGCCTCCCACGCGTTACTTCTCGCCACTGAGAGATCGAGCTGCGCAGGTGAAAAGATGCGACTGCTGTTACCTCAAGTACCGGAGGGGACTTGTGCTATGTATGACTTAGTCCACATT
>NW_028169204.1:0-12500 GCF_963971535.1 Notolepis coatsorum | reverse complement strand
GATTTCCTCTTCTTGTAGATGTTTCCAAGTGCCGCCCGAGCAACGTGAGCTAACATGCTAACTCGCTAAGCTAACATGGTAAACAAAGGTCCCGACGGACTTCTCTTGCATTGCGCAGATTCAGATGTCCTCATCGCCGAATTGTGTTATATCCTGAGGACTTCTTAACCTCACCTGTGTAACAATGATTACCGGACCACTACTTTAGTTTGACACATTATCCAGACTACAGCTCATGTACATACGTGCAATCACTTCCGGGTACCACAGCACTACGGCAAGTATTTAAGGACAATACATCACACTCCCAGACCCAACTTTGAGAATTAGATTAATGGCGTCAATTATATTATCGCGCGATACTAGTCTCGCGTTAACGCAGCACGGCCCAGCTCTAATTTCTACTTTTACTTAAGTAAAGGAGCTGTGTACTTCTTCCACCACTGCACAGAGGTACATTTGTGTGTGTGTGTTCATGCCAATTGCGGACATGGTTCTGGGAGTGGCCAAAAATGGTGCGCCTTGTACACGGTTGCAGCTATTGCGGATAATTTGTTATAATTATGTAACTTGAACACGCCAACATTTTGGGTCATTTGTTCTTTGGACATTATACAATGGCATGCAAATTTCTCAATTCTGATTGGCTGAAACAGTCACGTGGTTATTTGTCATAACCCCACACTCTTGGTCCCAGGACCCGCCCACAACCGAATTACTAGCAAGATGGCGGGCAATAAACGTTACGAATGTATATGTTGATAGGGTCATAAAGACCCTATTTTTTATTAATTTTTTACCTACTTTCTATAGAAGCAGCAGGGAGGTGCGCTGTTTTAAGTGAGCGTGGATTATTGAATTGATTGATTGATTGATTTCAAATTTTATTACTGTCCGCCTTGTTTCCAACTGGTTAAGCTTGGCGACTCTTTCGAAGTCGTTCTCTTTCGAAGTTGGTTAAGGTTAGAGTTTGTCTTTAGAGTAGGGCGATAGACCACCAGCCCTGATTCCAAACTCTAACCTTAACCAACAAAGACTACTTTCTATATAACTTCATTCTTAGATGCTTCTATAGAAAGTAGGTAAAACAAAAACAAAAAGTTTTCTTTGCCCTATAGGGGGGAAAAAAAGTTTTCTTTGCCCTATAGGAGGGAATTTTATTTATACATTTTTTAACGTACTTTCTATAGAAGCAGCTGGGAGGTGCGCTGTTTTAAGTGAGCGTGGATTATTTAATTGATTGATTGATTGCTATTTTATTACTGTCCGCCTTATTTATCGACGTAATAAATAATAAAGAATAGTATAGATTACTATAGTGTGGTTGCTACGCCAGGTCACCCACACTAATAAATAGTATAGATTACAATAATGATAAAAAGAAATACATAAAACAATGATACAAATTATAATAAAATATTTAAGTCAAATGTATAGAAATAATGAAAAATAAGACAATGAAATAAAGATAATAATTCATTTAAAAGCTATTTTAAAAAGGTAAGTTTTGAGCAGTGCCAACCAAGTCTGCTGTCCTAACAGACTTGGGGTCTGTAGGGTAAGCACTTATTCCCTCCGCCCTGAACATTTATGGAGATGTATGGGCCTTTTAAGTCAGTGATAAAAGTGTCTTTCAAGGATGAGTTAGCTCCTGCACTGATTATTATAGTTCAATATTCAATATTTGATCACCAAAACCCCCCAAAAAGCATAAAAGTGTGCTCCCCCTCCTCCTCCTCCCTCCTCCTCATCCTCCTGCTCCTCCTGCTCCTCCTCCTCCTGCTCCTCCTGCTTCTCCTCCTCCTGCTCCTCCTCATCCTCCTCTTCCTCCTCCTGCTGCTCCTGCTCCTCCTCCTCCTCCTCCTCCTCCTCCTCCTCCTCCTCCTGCTCCTCCTGCTTCTCCTCCTCCTGCTCCTCCTCATCCTCCTCTTCCTCCTCCTGCTGCTCCTGCTCCTCCTCCTCCTCCTCCTCCTCCTCCTCCTGCTCCTCATCCTCCTCCTCCTTCTCCTCCTCCTCCACGGGGAGCAGCGTACTGGCTCATGTAAAATGGCAGGCCAGGCATTATACAGCAGCTTAGGCCTCTGCGCGGGATCTTCATGTCCTTGGCTACAGTCCACCTGTCGCTGCTCTGGTCGTAGCACTCCACGTTGGAGATGGTGCAGTCATCATTGGAGAAGCCTCCGACCACGAAGAGCAGGTCATCCAGCACCGCGATGCCAAAGGAGAAGCGGCGACTGAGCATGTTGGGCAGGGCTCTCCAGGAGTCAGTCAAGGGGCTGTAGGCCTCCGCGCTACGCAGGATGCTTCTACGGTCAAACCCTCCCACCTGAGGACAGGACACATGAGAGGAATGTTTTAGTGTGTGGTTAAGGCAGGCAGACACTGTATTAATCCATTTAGGGAAATGAGGGCATCACAGCAGCATTGCAAGTCAAATGATACATATCTATATAAAAAATATCTAGTATAAAGCATTTTGTCTCCCTGTGCACCTACCGCATAGACTTGTCCTCCGTACGCGGCGACTCCCACTCTAATACGCCTGCTGCTCATGGGGGCGATCAGAGTCCACTGGTTGGTGTCTGGGCTGTAGCACTCAGCTGTGACCAGACACTCCCCCCAGTTCTCGCCACCACAGATGTAAACCTGTAATAAGAAAGAATATTCTAATTTAGTTTATATATTCCATTTGATTTCATTCTACTTTAATTGTCTGGTAATGTTGATGCACCAAAGGACCCAGACACATCTTTTGTATGTGCAAGCTTACTTGGCAATAAAGACATTTATGATTTCTGATCTAACGTTCCTTGGGTTCATCTACCACCCTGTGTCCCTCAGTTCCACCCACCTTGCCCTGGAGGGCTGCTGCCCCTGCTTCGCTCCTGTGCTCCAGCATGGGTGAGATCACTGTCCACTGGTTGGTTTTAGGCTCGTAGCGCTCGGCGGTGTTCAGTACCATGTGGCCGTCTTCCCCTCCCATGGCGTAGATACAGCCGCCCAACGCGACCACGCTGAGGCGACTGCGGCATGAGTGCATGGGAGCCGCCTGCAGCCAGCTGCGAGTGACGGGGTTGAATGTGCGCACACTGTTGAGAAACCATACGCCGTCCCAGCCACCGACACAGTAGACCAGACCGTGGAGATAAGCGGTGCCGTGCTGTTCCTGGGGACTCTCCCCCTCAATGTTCAAGTCCATCCATCCACGGGTTCGGATATCGTAAGCCTCCATGCCATTGGTCGAGATTCCGCCACTCAGGCTTCCGATGGCCAATAGGACCTCTTGCGGCAGACGTGGACGCATCAGGGGGTTTGGGAGCCTGTCGGAGCCAGGGGGGTTCAGGACGCTGAGGATGAGGGGCCTGCAGTCGTGGCTGTCCCTCACCACAGGGTTGTTCTGGACGTTGTTCAGCAAGTAGTCAGGCCTCATCAAGCCCATGCGAACCTGGTAAGAGACAAGCAGACAGCGGGTACAACTTAGACATCGGTTGTAGACGGTTTCTGTTGCTAGGGAACAGTTTGGACCCAAGTGTTTGAGAACCACTGTACTAGGGAACCTAGTGTTGTTTTAATGTAATGCACAGTAATACAATTAGTTACCTTGGGCAGCAGCAAAGGGATGTGTGTTTTACGCTCCTCACGGGAGTGGTCGATCCAACGGAGGACAGCCTCGAACACTGTCTCCTCGCTCTTCACGTTCAGGTCATCCCTCTCGATGATGTCCACCAGTTGCTGCAGGGACAGCTCCACAAACTCCTGTGAGACGTGCAACATCTCCTCAAAGTGGCACACGATGCAGAGATGGGCCTTGCGCCTCAGGTCAGGGCAGCAGTAGATGTCCGAGAACATCCAGATGCCGACACAGTTTTCCAGAGACAGCTGGCCTTCTAGGAAGTCAGAGCACGCTCCTACAATGCCAGTGACGAGAAGCTGGTCTGCAGCCACCAGAAGCTCTTCCACGTTCTCTGCTGTCACCAGCACAAAGCGTGTGTAGGAGTACTCTATGATGAGCTGCATCATACCCGGGGACACCCCAGGGAAGGTGTAGACTGCTTTCTCTGAGTCGCTCCAGTGAGTGAAGAGGGCTCTGTGGGACGGAGAGTATAGAGATATCTGATGAGTAAACAGTAAGCAACATTCTAGTAATATATGTTCACTGTAGAAGTATAGGGTCTTAGCACAGTAGAAGTATAGTATATTTTACAGTAGAAGTACAGTATAGTATATGTTTACAGTAGAAGTACAGTATAGTATCTGTTTACAGTATAAGTGCAGTATAGTATCTGTTTACAGTAGAAGTACATTATAGTATCTGTTTACAGTAGAAGTACAGTATAGTATATATTTACAGTAGAAGTACAGTATAGTATATGTTTACAGTAGAAGCACAGTATATTATATTTTACAGTAGAAGTGCAGTATAGTATATTTTTACAGTATACATACAGTATATTATCTTTTTACAGTAGGCGTACAGTATAGTATCTGTTTACAGTAGAATCACTGTATAGTATCTGTTTACAGTAAAAGTACAGTATGGTATCTGTTTACTAACCAAGCTAACCTGAACCAAGCTAACCTGAACCAAGCTAAGCTGAAGCAAGCTAACCTGAACCAAGCTAACCTGCACCAAGCTAAACTTACCTGAAATAGTTGCTGCAGTCACACAGGAGGGCTTTGTGGGCATTCAACTCAGTGCTGTTGACTTTAATAACCACATCACATAACCTTCCCTCCAGACGCAGCTCATTAAGGATTGTACAGGACATTTTTTCCTTTTCCATGTGGGGATTTTAAATTGTATCTACAGAATATATTCAAGCTTACAGACAAATAGCCGGAAACAACAAGTGAGACCTTCACTTGTCTTCTGAGATCTGAGACCTTCTGAGAGAATTGTTGAATATATACTGTACACAAATATTCTAGAATGTTTGATTATGACATCATACTGTGACATCACAAATGTTCTAGAATGTTCTATTATGCCATCATACTGTGACATCACGAACAGCGTTAGTTTTTTAAGTAACAAGTAACGGATTACTCTTCCAATCTTAATAACCGTTACCGTTACTGCCAAAAAATGCGGCGTGTTACTATGATTGATTACTGATGTTTTTTTACATCAGACAGATCTCTGCGCTGAGAAGCAATACTTTTTTTCCTTGGTTAGTGGGCAGTGCGCGATTGGCTGAGCTTGAGTAAAATGTCATGGTAAGTCAATCAGAGGTAGAGGTGGGCGGGTGTTCGAAAGAATCCAGAGTCTGACACAGTCAACGACAGACCCACGGTTCTGTGTACGTTTTGATAGTTTGTTTGGCGAGCCCAAATAATCCAAAACTAATCCAATGAACAACACAAGCGAGCAGTCAACGACAGACCGCGGGTCCATGAGCGTTTTTTGTTCACTCTTGTGTTAGTTGTGTTGCAGCGCAGGACACTACAGTAGTGGAGGCTACAGCCTTATCAACAGTGCTGCACTTCCTGGTTTAATAGCACAGTCTTCAGGTGCTCAGAGAGATATATATATCTGTATGTCATGCATGTCTTAAATGTCATGATTAGATTAGTTTAGATGATTAGATTAGATTCTTATATCTGTATGTTGTGTATGTCATAAATGTCATGAATTGAAAATGTGTGCTTGTGCGTGGAGAGTTCAGTGTCCAAGGCTCTGATGGCCTGGGGGAAGAAGCTGAGCCGAAGTCTCTCTGTCCTAGTTACTGGTGTTCACAGGCATTTGCCTGACCGCAGCAGCATGAACAGGCTGTGTTGGGGTGGTGAGGGTCTTTCATTATCCTGCAGGCTCTGGATTTGCACCTCTTGTTGTATAGGACCTGCAGGGTTGGTAGTGCAATACCCGTGGTATGCTCGGCTGAGCGCACCACTCTCTGTAGGGCCTTCTTGTCCTGTGCCGTGCTGTCGCCATACCAGGCAGTGATGTTTCCAGTCAAGATGCTCTCTACAGCTCCGGAGTAGAAGGACTGGAGTATCTTCCCAGATACTCTGAACTTCCTTAACTGTCTCAGGTGGTAGAGGCGCTGCTTTGCCTTTTTTACAACTGAGTCTATGTGTGTTGTCCATGTCAGATCCTCTGAGATGTGGACCCCCAGGTACTTGAAGCTGCTAACCCTGTCCACGGTAGCCCCGTTTATCCTCAGTGGTGTGTGTGTCTCCTGCTGTCTCCTCCTAAAATCCACGGTCAGCTCCTTGGTTTTACCAATGTTCAGGAGCAGGCTGTTGTCCTGGCACCAGCGTTCCAGTACCTCAACCTCCTCCCGGTAGGCCTTCTTGTCGTTGTCTGAGATCAGCCCCACCACCACTGTGTCGTCCGCAAACTTCACTATGGAGTTGGAGCTGAACTTGGCCACACAGTCATGTGTGTATAGTGAGTACAGCAGGGGGCTCAGAACACAGCCCTGGGGGGACCCGATGCTCAGAGTGATGGTGTTGGAGGTCTGACCCCCCACCCTGACCGCCTGGGGCCTCTCGCTCAGAAAGTCCAGTATCCAGGCGCTCAGAGCGGAGCTCAGACCCAGCTCGATCAGCTTGTCCACCAGTCTGGTGGGGACTATGGTGTTGAACGCTGAGCTGTAGTCAATGAACAACAGTCTCACATAGCCCCCCTTCTGGCGGTCCAGGTGAGAGAGGTTGCTGTGCAGTACTTGGGAGATCGCATCATCAGTGGACCTGTTTGGCCTGTATGCAAATTGCATAGGGTCCATATCACTGGGGAGGGAGGCACAGATGTGATCCTTGACCAGCCTCTCGAAACATTTCATGGCCACAGAGGTGAGTGCCACCGGTCTGTAGTCATTTGGACATGTTGGGGAGGGTTTCTTTGGTACAGGTATGATGGTAGACATCTTGAAGCAGGCAGGGACCACTGACTCCGCCAGGGATCGATTGAATATGGTGGTGAACACAGGGGCTAGCTGGTTAGCACAGGACTTAAGTATGCGTCCTGTTATTCCATCTGGGCCAGCAGCTTTTCTGGTGTTCACCTGCATAAATGCTCTTCTCACACTGTGTACCGACAATGAGAGAGCGTCCCTGCCTCCCCGCGGATGCCCCTCCCCCTCCACAACAGCCGGCGCGCCAGTGACGTCACTAGCCGTTGAGCTAGCGGCGCCACTGTCTGCCCCAAACCGAGTGTAGAAAGAGTTGAGTTTGAACGCGAGAGAGGCGTCATCGCTCCCCATTGAAGGGGCGCTGACTTTGTAGTCAGTTATCGTCCTCAGTCCCCGCCATAACCCGCCGTATCACAGTGGACGACACAAAATACTATCATGTCGTCGCTGCTTTGGATGCACAAACCACCCGTCACGTCATGGGATTTTTGCGAGACCCACCAGCCATGGGGAAATACGCCGCTCTCAAACAACAGCTCTTACGGCTGTTTCAGCTGTCAGATACGGAGCGGGCGGAGCGCCTGTTGTCACTGAACGGTTTAGGTGACAGTAAACCGACTGAGCTCATGGAGAACATGTTAGCGTTGCTCGGCTCAGGTGACGCATCATTTTTATTTGTACAGTTATATCTGCGTCAGCTCCCACCTCCAGTACGCACTGCCTTGGCCAGCTCGCCGCTCGTGAGAGCCAAGGATTATCGGGGGATGGCAGAAGAAGCTGACAGAATATTGCTGGCAACCCGCCACTATAGCGTTAACGTTAACGCTGCGCTGCTGGCGGGGGAGGTGACGGGAGCTGCGGTATCGGATCGCCGGAGGGAGAATGAACTGTGTTTTTTTCATCTGCGTTATGGTGCCAAAGCCAGACGTTGTGAGCAGCCTTGCTTGGGTGTTATAAGTGGTTGCTAGGGTGTTTCTAGACGGTTGCTAGGGTGTTTCTAGGTGGTTGCTAGGGTGTTATAGGTGGTTGCTAGGGTGTTTCTAGGTTGTTGCTAGGGTGTTATAGGTGGTTGCTAGGGTGTTTTTAGGCGGTTGCTACGATGTTATAGGTGGTTGCTAGGGTGTTATAGTTGGTTGCTAGGGTGTTTCTAGGAGGTTGCTAGGGTGTTATAAGTGGTTGCTAGGGTGTTTCTAGGCGGTTGCTAGGGTGTTATAGGTGGTTGCTAGGGTGTTATAGCTGGTGGCTCACGTGTTATAGCTGGTTGCTAGGGTGTTTATAGGTGGTTGCTAGGGTGTTTCTAGGCGGTTGCTAGGGTGTTATAAGTGGTTGCTAGGGTGTTTCTAGGTGGTTGCTAGGGTGTTATAGGTGGTTGCTAGGGTGTTATAGCTGGTGGCTCGCGTGTTATAGCTGGTTGCTATGGTGTTTATAGGTGGTTGTTAGGGTGTTATAAGTGGTTGCTAGGGTGTCATAGGTGGTTGCTAGGGTGTTATAAGTGGTTGCTAGGGTGTTATAGGTGGTTGCTAGGGTGTTATAGCTGGTTGCTAGGGTGTTTCTAGGTGGTTGCTAGGGTGTTTCTATGCGGTTGCTAGGGTGGTATAGGTGGTTGCTAGGGTGTTATATGTGGTTGCTAGGGTGTTATAGCTGGTTGCTAGGGTGTTTCTAGGTGGTTGCTAGGGTGTTTCTAGGTGGTTGCTAGGGTGTTATAGGTGGTTGCTAGGGTGTTATAGGTGGTTGCTAGGGTGCTTTTTTCCCTATTGTTAGGTTTTAGTGAGTTTTTCCTTACCTTCGCGTGGGGTATGTCTGGGAGTGTTTGCATTCATTCATTTATTTGCATTTATCTTACATTTGTTGGACCTTATGGTGTTCTTGTTTTGTTCTTGACTTATTGTCATGTTTCTTCTTGACTTGTTTAAAGAAGACGTGTCCGGCCCATGGGGACATTAACATGTGTTGTCGGGCCTTACAAATACATTTGATTTGATTTGATTTGATTTGATTTAACCCATTGTATAGAGGTCATGGCTAACATCCACCAATGAATGCAGAAGTCAGTACTGAGTTGATTGATAGATAGTAATAACAGGTATTTAGATAGCAATAACGGTTATTTAGATAGTAATAACAGGTAGGTATTTAGATAGTAATAACGGGTATTTAGATAGTAATTACCGGTATTTGGATGGTAATAACAGGTATTTAGATGGTAATAACGGGTATTTAGATAGTAATAACGGGTATTTAGATAGTAATTACCAGTATTTGGATGGTAATAACAGGTATTTAGATGGTAATAACGGGTATTTAGATAGTAATAACGGGTATTTAGATAGTAATTACCAGTATTTGGATGGTAATAACAGGTATTTAGATAGTAATAACGGTTATTTAGATAGTAAAAACCGGTATTTAAATATTAATAACGGGTATTTAGATAGTAGTAATAACGGGTATTTAGATAGTAATAGCGGGAATTCCGGGAAAATAATAAGCACATCGCTGCACCTCGACCAAGGCAACCAGCGCTTGGAATTGGAACCGGGACCCCCCCCCCCCCCCCCCCCCCCCCGGGCGCCAGATTGCGGAACGCCCACCGCTTAGCGCTAGAACGGGGTTACGTGCAGACAGAGGACACATCCCTGGTACATGCCAAAAAATTTAATCAACTTTTATTTTAAATCGAATTGGCTCTCAGTCTGCGTGAGCTATAGTGCTCCACCTCGGTCTTCCATGCAGGCCCAGAGATGGTGAGTGGGTCATTCCTACCCCCCCCCCCCCCCTCCCCCCTCCATCATCAGCCCCCCCGCCGTGTGATAACCTGAGAGAGGAGAGCAGCAGCGGCGGCCGCTGCAGAGTGATGGCGATAGTGATGGAGATCAAAGATACGGCGGGTGGGTTTTAACTGATGAGTCACTCTGGAAGCCGTGTCCCGCGCTCTAGGTGTTAATTAGGGCTGGGAGGGATGGACGGAGCGAGGGGCGGGGGAGGAGAGGAGAGGGGGGTAGAGGAGGTAGAGGAGGAGGAGAAGAGAGCGGCCCATCGATTCGTCGGCGGCCCCGCAATATTATACTCCTGCGTCAGCCGCTGTTACCGTTGCCGTGCCGACGCTCACGTTTTTGTTACGGGCCCACGTCTAATAATGGGGTGCCTGTATAACGTATACCTCTTTGATGTGGCGCTCCGGGGCAGGTCATCTAGCATCTATCGCCAGGCTGACTGACTGTGAGAGGGCGGCCTGCAGCTGGTGACGTCACGGGGATCTCCTCCTCGCGTCGTTCTGCTCAGTCACTGTTCTGCTGTGATGTAAAGCCCGGGAAGAAGAAGAAGAAAGAAGAAGAAGAAGAAGAAGAAGAGAAAGAAGAAGAAGAAGAAGAAGAAGAAGAAGAAGAAGAAGAAGAGAAGAAGAAGAAGAAGAAGAAGAAGAAGAAGAAGAAGAAGAAGAAGAAGAAGAAGAAGAAGGAGAAGAAGAAGAAGAAGAAGAAGAAGAGGAAGAAGAAGAAGAAGAAGAAGAAGGAGAAGGAGAAGAGAAGAAGAAGAAGAAGAAGAAGAAGAAGAAGAAGAAGAAGAAGAAGAAGAAGAAGAGAAGAAGAAGAAGAAGAGAAGAAGAAGAAGAAGAAGCGCTCATGTCGCGCCGTTCTGTTGCACTTTCATGCTTCGTTCTCGAGAATATTATTGTACCCTTGTTACCTTGGAGATGTTATATTTGCATAGAAATGAAGATCATAGGATCCATATATCTCTTTTTCGTCTTTTTTTTTTTTTTAAGACAGGTCCCTATGCAGCAGCCCCCATTCCAGCGTCCTCACGTGTTGTCATGGCGATGCATGCTTAGATGCTGTGTGGCGCAGAGCAGGGGGGCACCACCGCTTAACCCTTAACCGTCGGTTGTGTGATAGTAAAGGGTTAACCTTCTGTCGTGTGGCAGTGAAAGGGTTAAGGTGCACCGTCAGGGGCTGTGCACAGGTGTGCGTTTCTGTGATGTCATCATCAACCATACACATGTCATTCAATATATAGGCATATATATTTAGGGATGCTCGATATTGGCTTTTTTACCGATACCGATATACCGATATTGTCCAACTCTTAATTTCCGATACTGATATCAACCGATATCAACCGATACCGATATATGCAGGTTTCCCCCCTCAAAAACGGAATAATTTCATCTAATTAACATTACATATCTCTTGTCGTGGAATTAACACAGCATTATGCATACTTTTGACAATAAATAAAATCAGAATTTGTTCTTACTTGGTTGCCTGGGTAAATAAAGGTTTTAAAAAAAAAATTGAAAATCGATACCTACCCATATTTTCCGATATCACATTTTAATGCCAATATCGGCCGATAATATCGGTAGGCCGATAATATCGGACATCCCCAATATATATATATGAACTCCATATTGCTGCATTATATGAATCATTTGTGATGTAAATTGGATGAGAGGATGAATTTGAATTAAGTAGCGCCGTGACAATTGTATTACAAGATAAAGACATGATGTTATGTCACATGGTCATTTGTACTGGGAAACTAAATATATCAAATAAAACTTTTTAATTAAACAGAACACAACATAATACAGTGACAACAATAATACACATGACATCACAGCACAGTACTTCAACAATAATAATCATAATAATGACAAGACAATTAGAAATAATAAATACAGAATATCAAAACTTAACTAATATTAACTAATAAATACAAATACAAAATACAGAGTAAAAATGTAAAACACCACATTCGAGGGCGGCTGGGTGGCGCAGTGGGCAAGGCGCTCGCCACCAACGCAGGAGATACTGGAATCGAGCCCATCTCTCTGCGTTGCTTCCGGCTTGGAGGTGGGAGAGAGGAGGTGGGAGAGGAGGTGAGAGAGAGGAGGTGGGAGAGGAGGTGAGAGATGAGGTGGGAGAGGAGGTGGGGAGAGGAGGTGAGAGAGAGGAGGTGGGAGAGGAGGTGAGAGAGAGGAGGTGGAAGAGGAGGTGAGAGAGGAGGTGGGAGAGAGGAGGTGGGAGAGGAGGTGAGAGAGAGGAGGTGGGAGAGGAGGTGAGAGAGAGGAGGTGGGAGAGGAGGTGAGAGAGGAGGTGGGGGAGGAGGTGGGAGATAGGAGGTGTGGGAGGAGGTGAGAGAGGAGGTGAGAGAGAGGAGGTGGGGAGAGAGGAGGTGGGAGAGGAGGTGAGAGAGGAGGTGAGAGAGAGGAGGTGGGGAGAGGAGGTGAGAGAGAGGAGGTGGGAGAGGAGGTGAGAGAGAGGAGGTGGGGAGAGGAGGTGAGAGAGAGGAGGTGGGAGAGGAGGTGGGAGAGGAGGTGAGAGAGGAGGTGGGAGAGAGGAGGTGGGAGAGGAGGTGAGAGAGGAGGTGAGAGAGAGGAGGTGGGGAGAGGAGGTGAGAGAGAGGAGGTGGGAGAGGAGGTGAGAGAGAGGAGGTGGGGAGAGAGGTGGGAGAGGAGGTGAGAGAGGAGGTGGGAGTGAGGAGGCTCATCTGGTTGTTCGTGTGACTTCTGGCCGTCACCCTTGGCAACCGACGGTCCTTCCTTTTGGCTTCTTGGCGCGCTGCCAGGGTGTCCACCCGCTCTGTCAGCTGTCCAGACCAACCCCGCCCCCCCCCTCCCCCCGCAACACCACACAGGGCCCCGGC
>NW_028169205.1:0-63652 GCF_963971535.1 Notolepis coatsorum | reverse complement strand
ACACACACACACACACACACACACACACACACACTTCAGAAGTACATAGAGCACATAGCAGCCTACAGATAAGACAGACCCTACCAGTGTATGTGACCTGCTTTAGGACATTGTTTTTCTGTGGCTGCAGTGTTGAATATTAACCGCCCTGATATCTGAACATCCACAACTCCCTTTGCACTCAACACCCCCCCCCCCCCACACACACACGTACACACACACACACACACACACACTACACACACACACACACACACACTACACACACACGTACACACACACACACACACACACACACACACACACACACACACACACACACACACACACACACACACACACACACACACACACACACACACACACACACACACACACACACACACAAGGCTGCATCGAAGGTGGTATTACATGAATAATAAACTCCACAGATGTCCTTATCATGCTACATTTGTGATATTTATGATAGATAGATACTATAGTGATCCCTAGTGTGGAATAATACCCAGCCCCCCCCCAACATGGACCCTCTTAGTCTTCCCTCCCGGAGACAGGCGTCTCACACCTTCAGCCCCATCCAGCCCTCAACCCACGCCCCCCCCCCCCCCCCTCCTCCTAACTCCCCCCTCCTTGATTCACCTGATAGCACCCCCCCTCCTCCTCCTAACTCCCCCCTCCTTGATTCACCTGATAGCCCCCCCCCCTCCTCCTAACTCCCCCCTCCTTGATTCACCTGATAGCCCCCCCTCCTCCTCCTAACTCCCCCCTCCTTGATTCACCTGATAGCCCCCCCTCCTCCTCCTAACTCCCCCCTCCTTGATTCACCTGATAGCCCCCCCCCCTCCTCCTCCTAACTCCCCCCTCCTTGATTCACCTGATAGCCCCCCCCCCCTCCTCCTAACTCCCCCTCCTTGATTCACCTGATAGCCCCCCCCCCTCCTCCTAACTCCCCCCTCCTTGATTCACCTGATAGCCCCCCCCCTCCTCCTCCTAACTCCCCCCTCCTTGATTCACCTGATAACCCCCCCCCTCCTCCTAACTCCCCCCTCCTTGATTCACCTGATAGCCCCCCCCCTCCTCCTAACTCCCCCCTCCTTGATTCACCTGATAGCCCCCCCCCCCCTCCTCCTAACTCCCCCCTCCTTGATTCACCTGATAGCCCCCCCCCTCCTCCTAACTCCCCCCTCCTTGATTCACCTGATAGCCCCCCCCCCCCTCCTCCTAACTCCCCCCTCCTTGATTCACCTGATAGCCCCCCCCCTCCTCCTAACTCCCCCCTCCTTGATTCACCTGATAGCCCCCCCCCCTCCTCCTAACTCCCCCCTCCTTGATTCACCTGATAGCCCCCCCCCTCCTCCTAACTCCCCCTCCTTGATTCACCTGATAGCCCCCCTCCTCCTCCTAACTCCCCCCTCCTTGATTCACCTGATAGCCCCCCCCTCCTCCTCCTAACTCCCCCCTCCTTGATTCACCTGATAGCCCCCCCTCCTCCTAACTCCCCCCTCCTTGATTCACCTAATAGCCCCCCCCCTCCTCCTAACTCCCCCCTCCTTGATTCACCTGATAGCCCCCCTCCTCCTCCTCCTAACTCCCCCCTCCTTGATTCACCTGATAGCCCCCCCCCTCCTCCTCCTAACTCCCCCCTCCTTGATTCACCTGATAGCCCCCCCTCCTCCTCCTAACTCCCCCCTCCTTGATTCACCTGATAGCCCCCCCCCTCCTCCTAACTCCCCCCTCCTTGATTCACCTGATAGCCCCCCCTCCTCCTCCTAACTCCCCCCTCCTTGATTCACCTGATAGCACCCCCCCTCCTCCTAACTCCCCCCTCCTTGATTCACCTGATAGCCCCCCCCTCCTCCTCCTAACTCCCCCCTCCTTGATTCACCTGATAGCCCCCCCCCTCCTCCTCCTAACTCCCCCCTCCTTGATTCACCTGATAGCACCCCCCCTCCTCCTCCTTTTTTTTTTATCCACTTTTTCTCCCATTTTCTATATTTTCTCCCATCCCAATTTCGTATCGTCCAATTCAACCCTCCCCTGTCACGAACGCTGTTTCTTGCCTCCCACAAGCCGGCTGCAATGTGGACTAAGTCATACATAGCACAAGTCCCCTCCGGTACTTGAGGTAACAGCAGTCGCATCTTTTCACCTGCGCAGCTCGATCTCTCAGTGGCGAGGAGTAACGCGTGGGAGGCTCACGCTGCCCCCGACACTTCCTGATTAGTATGAACGACCAGCTAAACTGAAAGCAATGTGGAGCGCTGGGCTCGAACTGACGAGCCCAGCGTCTCCGCATTCGTGGCGAGCGCCTTGCCCACTACGCCACGTAGCCGCCCCCCTCCTCCTCCTAACTCCCCCCTCCTTGATTCACCTGATAGCACCCCCCCTCCTCCTAACTCCCCCCTCCTTGATTCACCTGATAGCACCCCCCCCCCCCTCCTCCTAACTCCCCCCTCCTTGATTCACCTGATAGCACCCCCCCCCTCCTCCTAACTCCCCCCTCCTTGATTCACCTGATAGCACCCCCCCCCCCCCCCACCCCCCCCCCCACTCTGGAGCTCACCTGGGGACACATCAACTGGTGTCAAGTCATCCAGCTATAACTCTGATAATAAACCTGTGTTTAACCAAGTCTATATTTGACTATCTACATTCATTGCTCCGGGTCATTTCTCTCATATCATTTCTTCTATAAAAAGGTTCTGGATGTGCCATCAAAAAAGTACAGCCCCATTCATTACTAGTTCACTATGGTTTAAACTTTACGAGCCAATCCGCTCCCAGATCAGCGCTCCTCCTCCCAGGCGCGTGGTAAATACAGCCTGTTGCTCTGTGGAAACAGCAGATGGCGCTCATGCTCCATTGGAGTTGGACTTGATTGATTGATTGATTGATTGATTGATTGATTGATTGATTGATTGATTGATTGATTGATTGATTGATTGATTGATTGATTGAAAAGTGTATTAACAGATTGCAGAATGGGTACAGTACAGTACAGATCAATACATACAATTGTTAAGGGGATGCAGACCAGAGAAAGACTTTCGTCTTGTTTACATCAGGGTCCCCCATTTTCAATTCATCATATGACACACACGACATACAGATAGACAGTACTGCTACATCTATACATTTATGACATACCAGATGTGCAAATACAGTACTGTTTGTGATACAAAAAAATCCAGAAAAAGAGTGTATACATTTGACGTAGAAACTGTACATTGGAGGAGGTTGGGTAGGTGGGGTGGGGTTGGGTGGGGCTGTACATTGTACATTGGAATACTGACAAAGCCATAATTGGTCTTTACTGTACAACTGGGTTAGGACATTTGTAGGGGCCAGTTTCGAATTGCAGTCTCCCGTAGGTGTTCTTTGAGAGTGTTTTTGAAAGTGGGTAGTGATTCACATTCCTTTACAGCTTTGGGTAGGGCGTTCCACATTGATGTGGCATAATTGCGAAACGTGTTTAGTCCCTTGTTTGAGCTGAATCTGGGTTTAACATGATTTGTGGAGCTCCCTCTGGTGTTGTGATCGTGGTATTCACTGACCTTTGGGAAGTATTTTGACATGTACATGGGTACCTTGGTCGTGTAGTGTATCTTGTAGACCAGGCCCATTGCAAGTTGCTGTACTCTGTCGTCTACTCTAAGCCATCCTAGGTTGTCAAAGTGGGCAGGGGTGAGGTGGGTTCTAAGAGTAAGGTCAAGCAGTAGTCTGACCAGTTTGTTTTGAGATGTTTGTAATTTAGTTTTTAGCGCCTTTGAGGTGCTTTGGTACCATGAGGTGCACGCATAGTCATAGTACCCTTGAATGAGTGCTCCTGCCAGAGTCTTCAGGGTATTCTTGTTTACCAGAGAGGAGATCCGGTACAAGAATCGAGTTCGTTGGTTGACTTTTTTTATTACCTTGGATGCCATTTTGTCACAGGAAAGATTTGCCTCTAGGATGGAACCCAGGTATGTAATTTCATCTTTCCTTGTGACAACTCAACTCTTTCTACGCTCGGTTTGGTGTACACAGTGGCGCCGCTGGCTCAACGGCTAGTGACGTCACTGGCGCGCCGGCTGTTGTGGAGGGCATCCGCAGGGGGGGCGGGGACGCTCTCTCGTTGTCGGAACACAGTGTGAGAAGAGCATTTATGCAGGTGAACACCAGGAAAGCGGCTGGCCCAGATGGTATAACAGGACGCATACTTAAGTCCTGTGCCAACCAGCTAGCCCCTGTGTTCACCGCCATATTTAATCAATCCCTGGCGGAGTCAGTGGTCCCTGCCTGCTTCAAGATGTCTACCATCATCCTTGTACCGAAGAAACCCTCCCCAACATGTCTTACTGACTACAGACTGGTGGCACTCACCTCTGTGGTCATGAAATGTTTCGAGAGGCTGGTCAAGGATCACATTTGTGCCTCCCTCCCCAGTGATATGGACCCTATGCAATTTGCATACAGGACAAACAGGTCCACTGACGACGCGGTCTCCCAGGTACTGCACAGCACCCTCTCTCACCTTGACCGCCAGAAGGGGGGCTATGTGAGACTGTTGTTCATTGACTACAGCTCAGCGTTCAACACCATAGTCCCCACCAGACTGGTGGACAAGCTGATCGAGCTGGGTCTGAGCTCCGCTCTGAGCGCCTGGGTACTGGACTTTCTGAGTGAAAGACCCCAGGCGGTCAGGGTGGGGGGTCAGACCTCCAACACCATCACCCTGAGCATCGGGTCCCCCCAGGGCTGTGTTCTGAGCCCCCTGCTGTACTCACTCTACACACACGATTGTGTGGCCAAGTTCAGCTCCAACTCCATAGTGAAGTTTGCAGACGACACGGTGGTGGTGGGGCTGATCTCGGACAACGACGAGAAGGCCTACCGGGAGGAGGTTGAGGTACTGGAACGCTGGTGCCAGGACAACAGCCTGCTCCTGAACATTGGTAAAACCAAGGAGCTGATCGTGGATTATAGGAGAGGACAGCAGGAGACACACACACCACTGAGGATAAACGGGGCTACCGTGGACAGGGTGAGCAGCTTTAAGTACCTGGGGGTCCACATCTCAGAGGACCTGACATGGTCAACACACATAGACACAGTCGTAAAAAAGGCGAAGCAGCACCTCTACCACCTGAGACAGTTAAGGAAGTTCAGAGTATCTGGGAAGATACTCCAGTCCTTCTACTCCGGAGCTGTAGAGAGCATCTTGACTGGAAACATCACTGCCTGGTATGGAAACAGCACGGCACAGGACAAGAAGGCCCTACAGAGAGTGGTGCGCTCAGCCGAGCGTACCACGGTATTGCACTACCTCCCCTGCAGGTTCTATACAACAAGAGGTGCAAATCCAGAGCCTGCAGAGTAATGAAAGACCCTCACCACCCCAACAACAGCCTGTTCCAGCTGCTGAGGTCAGGCAGACGCCTGCGAACCCCAGCTACTAGGACAGAGAGGCTTCGGCTCAGCTTCTTCCCCCAGGCCATCAGAGCCTTGAACACTGAGTGCCACAGAACACTGAACTCTCCACACACAAGCACACATGAACACACACACGACACGCACGCTGTACACGCTCGCACACTAGCAGCCACTTTAACATGAGCAAGCACACACTCATGCTGCATACGCGCACACTTATGGCCACAAAGGAAAGGTCACTTTAAAAATAGTATAGCAACAGTAACAGTGTATTGCACTACCAAAGGACCTAGCATGTCCTCCATGCTCTGTAAATAACTTCTTTTTTTTTATCCACTTTTTCTCCCATTTTCTATATTTTCTCCCATCCCAATTTCGTATCATCCAATTCAACCCTCCCCTGTCACGAACGCTGTTTCTTGCCTCCCACAAGCCGGCTGCAATGTGGACTAAGTCATACATAGCACAAGTCCCCTCCGGTACTTGAGGTAACAGCAGTCGCATCTTTTCACCTGCGCAGCTCGATCTCTCAGTGGCGAGGAGTAACGCGTGGGAGGCTCACGCTGCCCCCGACACTTCCTGATTCTACTGCGCAGGCGCACCAACCAACCTGTAGGAGTCGCTGTCCACAATGCCCGATCCCCACCCATCAGTTTCCCACCCCCTAATACGGCCAATGTGTATTAGTACGGACGACCAGCTAAACTGAAAGCAAATGTGGAGCGCTGGGCTCGAACAGGCAAGCCCAGCGTCTCCAGATTTAGTGGCGAGCGCCTTGCCCACTACGCCACGTAGCCGCCTTGCTCTGTAAATAACTTATGTACAAATACCAAGATGCCCCACTATGTTACCTGTTTATGCACAATGTTGTTTTATTGGATTCTATTATATGTTGTTGTACTACTGTATTGCACATCGTTGCGGGCAAGACCACCCGCATTTCATTGTATACTTGTATGCCGTGACAATTAAAACTCTTGACTTGAATATTGTCACCCACTGTAACTGAGAAGCCGTCGGTCTTGCTGAGTTTGTTATTTGAACCGAAGAGAATGGACTCTGTTTTGCCCATGTGTAATGATAGTTTGTTGTCGGCGAGCCATATGCAGATTTTGCCTAGTTCCGAGCTGAGGGTTTTTTCAACCTGTAACTTGTTCTTGTCAGAGACCAGCAGGGCTGAGTCGTCCGCAAACAGGAACAAGTTGCAGTCACAAGCTGACGACATGTCATTTGCATAAATTAGGACTGATAGAGTTGTACCCTTCCTGATGACTTGTTGTACAGAACTTGTGAGTCGCTTTGGATAATAGCATCAGCTAAATGACTAAATGTAAATGTAAATGTAGGGCGCCGAAAAATCTGGATTTATCAAACGTGCGTACATCGGTCATACACACACATGCAAGTACTCCGTGTAGATACATACCAAAATGTTCTTACAGTCTATGCTCGTGCACGATTCTAAGTATTTGCATACAGAACAGCCCCCAATTAACCATATATGGTCATTAAACACCCCCATGGGAACATGCCTGTTTGTGGAATGTGGAATAATGGCTAAACGAATTAAAAAGAGAAACTTCACTGAGCGCGAGATTGATCACGGAGGTCATCTAACATTCTAACCAACAAATTGAAAGTAGAAAGCAATTCGTTGTGAACAATCTTATTTGGAAACATGACACACAAAATAATATTCAGCTTTTTTTTTTTAAACAATATTTAATTGTATCATTTAAAATATTTTTTGAGAATAAATAAATCCAATGAAGTTGGACAGTGCTGAGTGGAGGAGCGGGCGTCCAGACTATCTTCGGCACGCCGCGAGCCAAGGGTGACTTAAAAAGGCCCAAAAGAGGATGTTCTTCCTCCGGCAGTTGAAGAAATATAAACTGCCGAGGACCATGATGGCCCAATTCTACACGGCCATCATTGAGTCCATCCTCACCCACTCCATCATCTCCTGGTTCCCCGCTGCAGCGGCAAAAGATCTCGCCAAGCTGCAGCGGGTGATTCGCTCCGCTGAGAGGGTGATCGGCTGTCCCCTGCCCTCCCTCAGGTCCCTGCACGACTCCAGAGCGCTGAAGAGGGCGAGGAAGATCATGGCCGACCCCTCCCACCCCGGTCACAGCCTCTTCACCCTGCTCCCCTCTGGGAGAAGGCTGAGGATCCCAAAGGCTGTGAAAGCTCGACACAGACGACTTCTTCCCCTCAGCCGCCAGGCTGATCAATGCCTCAAATTCAGGCATCATAGCAGCATGGGGGAATGTGGGGGGGGGGTACAGGTAGTAAAAACCATAGATATATATAGAACAACACAAGCAGTGTAAACAAATGGGTCAATATAATTTACTATCTAACTAGCTGAAAAATATAACAGCAGCAAACTACCTAACGCCTAGTTTATCACTGGTTAAGCTTAGGCGACTCTTTCGAAGTTGGTTAAGGTTAGAGTTTTGGAATCAGGGCTGGTGTTGTTCTATCGCCCTGCTCTAAGACAAACTCTAACCTTAACCAACTTCGAAAGAGTGTAGAAACAGGCGTCGGCCAATCAGAGAGCGTCTCCGCAAAATGCGGCTAGGTTTAAAAATAACGCGACGCGTCATGGTCCAGCCTGCCGGAAATCTACTAGTAGAAGAAGAAGAAGAAGAAGTAGAAGAAGAAGAAGAAGAAGAAGAAGAAGATGAACAGGATTGGTCCAAATCATTTTAGCAGCGAAACATAAGCAGTTAGTAGTTAACCGGCGACACGCTGCTGGATGATACAGTAAGTAACATTACACTGGACATGATGGCTCACATGTACTCTAGTGTTATCCGTTGCCATAAAGGCAGCTCAACACTTTCCTCCAATTGTCTTGAGTTGACTATCGTCGTGTTGTTGTTGTTGCGTTTAGTCAAGTTGGCAGAAGGATGTTGAAATTTCCGGTGTATTTTTTTTTCAAAATAAATCTTTCTGACAACTCGTTGGATGACCTCAGATAATTCGAGCTACCCATTATTACACTAATGTTTAAAGGCCAACCTTCACGTTGTATTTCTGTTCAATAAACAATGTGGACTAGGCCAACAGTGACTTTCATGAAGAAGGGAAAAAAAGTATTGAAATTGACCCAGTTTTAGCATTTTTATCAAACATTTTGTCTGCCCAACACAATCACCACGCACGTGGATATTTTAATCAATGGTTCATAACGTGCGTGTGTAATCGAAATGATCTCGTCACAACAGGTGCAGGGCACCAGGGGGCTCACCAGGGGGCGCTGAGAGTCACACACAGTCTCTTCTATCCCCAGGCCATCAGGCTGCTCAACGAACAATGAACACTACACAACAACAACCATCAAACGCACATAGCACACACATCCACACGCACACACTCACTTTAAACAAACACACTGTAGCACCCACTCCCCACACTTTATAGCACACACCCACTTTAAACAAACACACTGTAGCACCCACTCCCCACACTTTATAGCACACACCCACTTTAAACAAACACACTGTAGCACCCACTCCCCACACTTTATATTTATTGATAAAGGATTTGCACTACAACTCGTACACCTTACTGTAAATTGTACCTAAATTGTACCTCATCCCATTTCTGCTTTGCACTATATAGTATTGTACATTAGTACACTGCATAGTATTGTATATTATATGGTAACTCAGTTACGTCTATTCTGCATCGAACATTGTACATATGTCTATACCGAACACTGTGACCTCATTTTCTACTTCTAATTTACATGCTATACTATGTTATTTGATACTATCTTGTCTAGCACAGTCTCTGGAGCGTAACAGTAAGAAGCATTTTGTATGAAAGTATTCTGTACTTCTGTATCACAACTATTAAAGAAACTTAACTTAAACTTAAACTAGTGGCAGGCACTGCAGGCAGAGAGCCTTGCTACTACTAGCCGAATTAAAATGTATCTGTTTCACCTAACACTATTGCTCCGTGATTATAGCCACCCATCTCTAAAGCCACAACCACGTTACCATATTTGTAATAATGTAAATCATTGTGTCGTTGTACATATTGTGTTTATAACGTTAGTAGCTAACATAGCTTAGCTTGGTAGCTATTGTGCTAACAACATATCCCGACATCCGGCTCGCTGGCCGGCATGAACGGCCGACCCAAAATGGTTCTCTCCTCTCTGTACACCCCCGTCCCCACGGGTACCCTGCCGGGGGGCCACGGACGCGACAACGGCGGCAGCCGCAGGGTGCTCGAGCCCGCAAAGGCTAGTGGTACACGATAGCTATGAGCTAACTAATGCTACAGGCTCATGTCCACAAGCTCCCCGGCAGGACACCCGCGAGGACGGGGGCACACAAAGAGGAGAGAACCACCACACAGGTCTGAGAAGAGGACTCAAACTCCTCTACATGCCCCGATCTCAAATGGTTGACGGCAGTAGACATAATGCTAACGTTAGCCAGCGCCATATATCGAGTAGTACTGTGACCCGGACGGGCAAGGCATTTCCTGAAGTGACGTCACGGCCGTGCTAGCGTCTGATAAGCTTTTAGATTCGGCTCATTAATATGCACCTGTAGTGACGTCGGCGTTTGATAAGCTTTTTTGATTCGCGCGTGCATGTTATTCGTGCATGGACCTTTTTAACTCTTTCAGAGTGGCATTTCCGGTGTCAAATGGAAAAAAATAAATAATGAAATTATATACCAATGATGTAAACTACCCATAATTGATCAGTAGGGTTTAACCTGGAGGTTGGGCTTTAAAAGTCAGCTGGATGAAAATGTAGACGTTCTATTATAAAGTTTATTACCACATGAACCTCTGAGAGAAAGAAGGCGTTCATACATATAGCTCACTGTCTACTAGGGACTCGTATCTTGTGAAATTCTACACAAAGATTCTAACTGAAGTTGTCTTCAGTTAAATGGGACAAACGGATCTGCAAAATGAAAAGCAACCAGAATGATGTTCGACACATTGATGAGGATGATAAATGGTGCGTTTATATACCGGCTTTCCAAAGCGCTTTACAATTTGTTCCTCACATTCGCTCACACACCGACGGCGGAGGTGACCGTGCAAGGTGCCGACCTGCTCATCGGGAGCAGTTAGGGGTTAAGTGTCTTGCTCAAGGACACTTCGACACGCTGGCCGGGAGGAGCGGGAATCAAACTGGGAACCTTCCGATTACCAGACGACCGCTCTACCTCCTGAGCCACTGTCGCCCCCATGAAGGAGGTTTAGTCTGACTCTGCATACACTGGAGGCAAGGAAGCTAAAAGAAGGAAGGGTCATCCCGTCACTGTAGCGCTGCCTTGAACACACATTGGTGCCAAGTGTGGAAACGCTCAGTTGGACCGACATGGAGTTGAATGAGATCATCGTCTCCTCGTTGAAACAGGTTATTACCTCAGTCATCAGCGGCGTGGTGTTAACTAGCAACGTTTGATATATTGGTTGATGTATATTTGCTCAGATAGCTGCTGTTGTCATTATTATTAAATAAGAACGATATTCCATTTGTTCCATCCAGTTTAATAAAGAAGAAAACAATATACAAATAAGTCTCGGACGACTGCAGGTGTATTTACAAGTAGCGTCTCAACTTCCTGTTCCGGTTGCTGCGCTACTGTGCAGGACCGTCTGTTATAGAGGCGCTGTCTAGATATTCTCTATCTCCCCCAGAGTCTTTAACATACTGTGTAAAGGCTGAGAAATAATAATAAACAAACACACAAATGTGGACAAATACCTGTATAACCCACACCCAGGCTATGTGAATATAAATCATGTGTCCATTATGTGACTAGCCCATGGAATAGTCCCTGTGCCAGGCAGGCACTCTGGTCGCCCTGGTGGATCGGCGTAAGTCCGCCCTAGGTGCAGGGGACGACACAGTGGGCCCCGGTGGGGGATCGGCTCCCAGGTCCAAAGGGGCCGGTGGTGACGCCTGAAGGACCGTGTGCGAAGCAGGCAGCGTCCCGCGCCGGGGTTGGCTCGCCAACGTGAGTACCGGTGGCGATGTGGGGGACACAAGGTCGCAGTTGGGGTCAGGCAGACGTGGTGTGACAACGAGTGCTGGTGGTACGGTGACACGGGTCGCCAGGTCGTCGTAAATTGATCGAGGAGGTGGAAGGTTGTTGCGAACAGGGCTGAACCTGCGCAGGAACCTCCTGTTCCGAAGTGTGACTCTGCCCGAGCCGTCGACCTTGACCACGTATTGGTCATGCTGGCGTACCTCCACAACACTGCCAGTCCTGTCCCATTTGTTGGGGTAGGGCCCTGTCTGGTTCTGTACACGGACCATGTCCCCTACCATGAGTGGCGGGAGGCGTTTTGTGTGCTCTGCCCAGGCATCCGCTGTGCGGATGTGGCGTTTGCGGAGAGCCTCCTCCCTTGCCGTCAGTGTCTCACGCCAGGTCTCGTGTGGTCTGTACTTCCCAGGTACAACCGGGATGAAGTCACGTATCGGGCGGCCGAAGACACACATTGCCGGAGATATTTTCGTGTCAGGGTCAGGTGTGTTACGATATTGCAGGATCGCTCTCTGCACAGCATCTGTGTCAAGCTCCCCCTTTGGGCCGGTGTTGTCCGTGATAAGGCGTTTCATTGTCTTTACCCCAATCTCAGCGCGGCAGTTGCTGTGGGGGAAGGCCACAGATGAGAGGCGGTGGTGTACGCCCCATCTGTATAGAAATGACCTGGTCTCGGTGGAGGTGAACTCTGGGCCCCCGTCTGATGTGAGCTCTTCTGGCGTCCCGTACGTCACGAAGGCCCGACGTAGGTGATTTATGAGGCCGGCGGCGCCCCCCGTCGCCTTCGAGATGATCGGCCAGTTTGAGTACCGGTCCACCGTCACGAGGTAGTGCACGCCCCTGTGCATGAAGAAGTCCGAACACACCGCCTGAAAAGGGTAAACAACTGGGATCGGCGGGGTTGGCGGCGCTCCAGGCTGTGAAGGTGCCATCCGGTGGCAGTGCTCGCAGTTCCTCCGAGTGGCGCTGATGTCAGCCGACATGCCTGGCCAGAACACAGAGGATTCTGCGCGGGCGGTCATCATCGATACGCCCTGGTGGGCAGCGTGTAGGGCGCTCAGCACTTCTCTGCGGAGAGAGAGTGGTATAATCACCCTGTCCTTGTACAAGACCACCCCATCAGTTGATGTGATGTTCTCACGGTACTGGTGGAAGTCACGGATCGTCGTCGGCATCTCGAATTTTGAGTCGGGGATGCCGTCCGTCGCCATTTCCTCCAGGGTGCGCATCTCACCATCGCTGCTGGTGGCCTCCCTGACACGATCCCATGTCACTGACCGCAATGATTCAAGGCCCGCAGCACACCATGCCAGGTCATCCTCCTCAGTGTCGTCGTCATTCCCTGGCTCGGTCTGGCGTAGGAAGGACAGTACATCAGTGTGCGTACTGGGTGGGAGGTGGGCGTTGTCATCTGGAAGGTCCATAAGTGATGGCCGTGTGGTGCCAACCGGCCTACGTGACATGGCGTCCGCCGCCTTGTTCCTCATGCCCGGGACATGCACGATGCGGAAACGATAACGCAAGGTCTTCTCCTTGAGGTTCCGTAGGCGTGGGTTTGGTATGTCATCGAGCGCCCTGTCTGCAAGGAGTCTCAGCAGCGGCTTATGGTCTACAGCTACAATCAAGTCCTCGCATCCCAACACAAAGTAGCGTGCCTTGTCCAATGCGTCCGCGACCGCAAGAGCCTCGCCCTCTATGGGCGCGTACCTGGACTCCGCCGCATGCGTGAATCTGCTGCCAACCAGGGTTATCTTCCACCCATCAGTGCAGCAGAAGGGTCTGACTGGCATACATCGGCAATGTTTCTGGAATAACCAGAATCCAATGCCCTCCTTTGACCAGTCCGTGGCGATACATGTTGGCCTGGTTTTGTCAAAAATGCGTACACCACGCTCAATTTCTTCGATGATCACATCCTTTGACTCACGGAATATGTCTTCCAACTCCGCGGACCACTCGAAGCGTTCTCCACTCTTCAGGAGCTTCCGGAATGGCTGCATACGCTTGGCCATACTGAAGGCGTAGGCCACCTGGTTGACCAGCCCGAACCACGACCTGATGTCCGTGACATTACGTGGTTGTGGGAAGTCGTGTATCGCCTCCAGGTAGCGACTGCACGGTCGCACATCAGTCATGGTGATTGTAAAGCCAGCGAAGTCCACCGTGGGTGCGCTAAAAATGAACTTCTCCGGGTTGAGGACTATTCCATTCCGGCCGCATATGTCCAGCCACTGGACCGCCTGGAAGTAGCTCTCCTCAATCGTATCTGACCATAGTAGCGTGTCGTCTATGCACTTAGTTTTGTTGCCTATGTCCGCGACAACCTCGTCATACCGTCGCGAGTAACCGTCCCCCGATGCCATGTACCCCTGCGGGGCCGACAGGTACCGGTAGCGGCCCCATGGGGTTATGAACGTCGTCTTGTGGCGATCGTCCTTGTGTAATGGGACGCTGTGGTAACCATTCCAGGCATCAAACACAGTCTTGAGTTTCCCGTTAGGCACACATCTCGCTTGGTGGAATGGAGATTGGGTGTGGTGGGTCTCGCGGAGTGCATACTTGTTCAGGGCCTGGAAGTCGACAGTGCGTCGCGGTTTGCCTGTCTTCTTCGCGCAGATCACCATGCGATGACACCACGTCACCGGTGTACCGATTGGTACTTCCTCCAACACGCCGAGGCGGACGTCCTGGTCGAGGCCTGCCTTTACCTCCTCTTGCCAGTGTAGGGCCACGGGGATGGGGGTGTGACAGGCAACCGGTGTCGCATCCTCATTAAGCATGAGGCGGAGTGGTGGGCCGGTCATTTTCGGTAATGTCTGGTGGGGGCATGTGTTAAATGTGCTCTGAGCGTACAGTTCTAACAAGTGTCTCCGTAACGCCTTCCTGTTAGCCTCGATCGCCAACATGGGGAGTGTGGTTGGCCTGGTCGGCGGCTCCGCACGCCGCGGGCAGTCACATACTTCTGATGTCGCCAGATTCACCTCCCCGAGTGTTGGGAACTGGGCGGAGATCATTCCCAGGTCCACGCAGGCTGCGCGGGAGAGAAATATGCGGTCTGAGGTGTCCGTCACATACGCGATTTGGCGTGTCTCCAACCTTCGAGCGTCACCACTGTTGCCGGCGAATCTGACTACCGCAGCTCCGAGGATCCGAATTCCCTTATTGTTCGCAGCTTTCATGGTCATGGATACGGGGATGAGGTCCTCTGTGCTTAGGCCCATTTGTTGAGCGACTTTAATGCCGATCAGGCAGCTTTGGCATCCCGTATCGGCCATAGCAGGCAGGGATACTGCACGGGTGCGTTTTAGGAGGTCAAAACCCAGAGCCTTGTAATCCTCGTGCTCGGTGGTGAGAGTGAGGTTGACGTATGGCTGCGGGCTGGACGCACGCTTCATCCACTTGTCGCACATATCATCGTACAGGTGGTGAGCGAGGGGAAGCGTGCGTAACTCGCCATCTGTGCTGATTGTGCATAGCTCAACGAATGCTGCTGTCTGCTCGTCACACGTCCAGTCTGTCTCTCCGGGTGGGGGCCTAGTCGATCGGCCACCCAGGCAGGCCCTCTCGAGGTGATTCTGGCGGCCACACTTCCGACACTTTTTACCGTATGCTGGGCACTCGGCACGTCTGGCGTGCCACTGGGGTGTTTTGCCGTGGCCCACCTCGCCGCAGTGGATGCATACCCCTTCGGGCTTGGCCTTTGGTTTCTCTAGCCTGGCTCCTCCTCTGGCGCGGGTGTCCTGTTGTCTCACCCGCCTGTACGAATTGCTGACCGTGTCCGCGCTCTGAGGGTCAAGCAGGCGCGATGCAGAGCGCTTTCCAGACTCCTTAGCCTCGATATACTCGATCATGTCCTTTAGTGGCATGTTCTGGTTCTTCTCACCGAGCAGGTCGAGCTGTATTTCCGAATCTGCAATGCCACGGGCAATCACGTCACGTAGGATCTCTTCCGTGAAGTCGTTGACTTGGTCGCACCCTGTCCTAGTGCATTTCATCTGGTACTTGCACGTGTCCGCCTGCCCCTTGATGCGGGCGTGGAACGACCGGATGGGCTCTTCATAACCCTGCCGCATGTTAGACAGGGCTGCCCGAGCTACCATGGTGTTCTCTGCGCGAACGGCGAGTGCCTTCATGGCAGCGAGGACGTCCTCCTCGTCGTTGCCCGCTAGGCTCCTGCCTGCCGCGCGTGTGAGGTCCTTCCTCAGATCCTCCTCGCAGCACTCCAGTAGCTGTGAAACTATGTCGGGCCCGACCAGCTTGGTGCCTGTTTTATACTCACCCCAGCGGGTTACAAAGTATGACCAGGCCTCGCCCGTTCCGGCCAGTGCTATGGAGGGACGCTTTAGCTTCCCCATTTTAGCATTTGCGCCCGGCGCCCAGGGGGCTGCGCCTGCGACATGTATAGTGGCGTGTACACTTAACATGGCCGCCACCACGGCCGCCGCTACATGCTCAGCTACATAGTCACAATCCTCAATAGGGCACTCTGCATTTATAAGCACCATTGTCAGTTATTTGGATGAATAATTAATAGCTTGCTTCCAATGTATAAAAATTACTTCAGACTACAGCTGTAGCTCCAAAAAAATAATCCCTTTTGGCATCTTCCGTTGGAACTAATAATAAAAGTCCACTATAATCCCATGAAAGCAAAAAAAAATCCATACCAATTGTCGACGTTAACAGTGTCCTGGTCCTTTAAGTCGACAAGGTGCCGTGTTGTTTGCCGACGGCTCCGTCGACTATCCGACTTTCTCCGGTCTGTTTGCGCACCTCGTCGTCCTCCTCTGATCCACAGTCCACTGATCATATCCGTTGGACTACATCCAGATATTTGTATATAAATAAGAACGATATTCCATTTGTTCCATCCAGTTTAATAAAGAAGAAAACAATATACAAATAAGTCTCGGACGACTGCAGGTGTATTTACAAGTAGCGTCTCAACTTCCTGTTCCGGTTGCTGCGCTACTGTGCAGGACCGTCTGTTATAGAGGCGCTGTCTAGATATTCTCTAATTATCACCATCATCATCACCGCCAGCGTAGAACTAGTTAACTAGCTAGTCTAATCCCAGTTAGTGATGTTCTGCTCGTCCTGGGGTGGGATAACAAGGTGGACTTTAACCCTTTCACTGCCACACCACCAAACGGTTAACCCTTTCACTGCCACACGACAGAAGGTTAACCCTTTACTATCACACAACCGACGGCGATGCTCCATCATTAGCTCTGCGTCCGCTAACCTTCTGTATTGTCACAGTGAAAGGGTTAACAGCACTTTGTGACTTTGTAAAAAAAAAAAATCAAAAAATCAACTTCTGCGCTTTTATTGTGAAGAAAACAAAGGTGTAAACCGGAAGTTGGTGTTGCAGTGTTTGCCTTTGTTTTACAACACGGGTCCGTGAGCTGAAGCTGCCGCCCGCAGCCAACACTGCTCTGATCACAGCGATCGATCCCCGGTACATTCAATACCGGCGGACATCGCAACGTCACGAGGATTATTACAATTTATTAAATTACGTTCTTCACGGTGACGGATAGTTTCAACCGTGAGTAGTAAAAGCTGAAGCTGAAACTGAAGCAGACGGAGAGAAAGCTGCAGCTCAGCACTCGAACTGTGATCAAATGACATTAGTTAGATTATAGCATCGCAGGCGGATGATGATGGATTTGTTATTGATTTAGGGAAATATCTAACGTTAAGTACAGGAAACTGAATCTGCCTCTTTCAAATATAGTCCGTGAGCCAGGACAATCTATGATGAATTGAAAATGGGGGACCCTGATGTAAACAAGTCTTTCTCTGGTCTGCATCCCCTTAACATTATGGGGTAGAACACATAGTAGCAAGTAGCTTACTACAAAAACCTAGGGGTCCGCAAAGACGACTTCAAACTAGAAATGGTAACAACAGACGAGGTACTCAAAAAACTGAGCGCACTCCAACCTAACAAGGCCACTGGCCATGACAACATCCCCTCCAAATTCCTCAGAGACTCAGCAGCCGCCATCACCCCAGTCATCACACACATAATAATCCTCTCCATAAAACAGGGGCACGTCCCCAAGGACTTAAAAGTTGCGAGAGTGACCCCTCTCAGGGCTGTACGCTAAGCTTTTTCACTAGGGGCACACTTGCCCCTAAATGAGAAATTTAGGGTCAAAAAATATTTTTTAGGGGCAAATTTTTTAATAACAATTTTACCATTATAGTGAAAAAAATTATGTTCCTCCTGCCTCATTACTGTGGTCCTTTTATTTAACATTTAAGTGCTTTTGTTGTCAGGTTTGTATCTTTTATAATGAACCAACTGAACTTCATATTACCACTAGGGATGGGAATTGATAGGATTTTATCGATACGATTCCATTATCGATTCTGCTTATCGATTCGATTCTTTATCGATTCCCTTATCGATACCTGATCAATTTATAATTTAAATAAATAAATTGGAAATGCAACAGAACTACATTTAGTCATTTAGCTGACGCTTTTATCCAAAGCGACTTACAAGTTCTGTACGACAAGCCATCAGGAAGAGCACAACTCTATCAGCTGAGACACAATGTTCATCAAAGTGTTGAGTGCTACAGTGTAGGTTAGTTTATTAGGACAAGTGCATGACAGTACGGTTAGTTAGGGTTAGATATATATTTTTTTATTCAGATAATGGTTGAAGAAGTGCGTCTTTAGTCGACGGCGAAAGATTGGACGTGTTTCGGCTGTCCTAACTGGGGTGGGTAGTTCATTCCACCATTGTGGGGCAAGGACTGAGAATAGGCGGCTTCTCTTTGATGACCCTCCCGGAGCTTGGATAGGAGTAGGTCTGAGGCGGCCAGAAGATGCAGAGCGTCGGGGTCTAAGCTGGTTAGAATAACAACATGCAACTTGACATTTCTGATTGTCATTTATTGTTGAGCCCCCATGTCAGAAAAATACAAAAACTGTAAAAAATAAAACATTAACTATAGCCTACACTTAAATAAAATAATGTATTTGAGATTCTCTTAAAATGTTTTTATTTTTTTATTATTATTATTATTATTATTATTATTATTACGAATTTAATCTATTGAATAACAGGTTGTTATTCCTCTGACTTCTGTCTCTCACTCACACTCTCTCTCACACACACACACACACACACACACACACACACACACACACACACACACACACACACACACACACAGAGAGAGAGAGAGCTCCCTCCCCGGGCCGCGTGTAACTGTTCCGCAACAGTAAGTGACTTCCGGGGTAGGCCTGATTGGCCCCGACAGGCACGTGACGCGCAACTTTCTCTGCCGCGCGGCACGCTCCGCGGAGCCGAGCGGCAGAGCTTGCGGAATTACGTAACCGTCCAAATACGCCATAACTTTCATTCGGCGCTATAGCTCACCTGGCAGAGCAGTGGTCCTGCGATCCTGCGGTCCGTTGTTGGTGAGTTCGAAACCCATCAAATCTTTTTTTTTTAACGTGATTTTTTTTTAACGTGTATTCTTTCGCCGGTTAAGGTTAGGCATGGTTAAGGTTAAGGTTAAGGTTAGGCATTGTTTCGGAGTTGGTTAAGGTTAGAACGGTTAAGTTTAGGCGCTGTTAAGGAGCTGGTTAAGGTTAGAGTTTGTCTTAGAGAATGGCAATATTCTTTCTATGGTTAAGGTTAGGCATGGTTAAGGTTAAGGTTAGGCATTGTTTCGGAGTTGGTTAAGGTTAGAACGGTTAAGTTTAGGCGCTGTTAAGGAGCTGGTTAAGGTTAGAGTTTGTGTTAGAGAATGGCAATAGACAGCCTATTTCCGCGCGACAGCTCTCAGCAGCCTCGTTGCGCGTCCTGAGTTTGCCGCGTCACGTGCCTGTCGGGGCCAATCAGGCCTACCCGGAAGTCACTTACTGTTGCAGAACAGGTACACGCGGGCAGGCCTGTCCTTTAAAGTATTGGCTTGTGTTGCTACACGGACACATTTGTATGTTGCACCACTCTTCCTGGCTTACAGAGACTAGTAAACAAGCACTCACGTCTCTCATTATATGTGAACTAAAGAGTACAAGGTTTACACAACAGCCCCCACCCCTTGTTTTATTGTATTTGTACCTGTACTACCTGCTGTCAGCTGTTTATATCTCTCTGTGAGCTTGATTAGCTAGCGTTAGCTAGCGTTAGCTCCGCGGCTAACCCTGAACTAAATCAATGACTAGGTTCTAAAGCATTTCGAGTAGTTTTCACTGCACATAGAAGTAGCCAAACAGCGGGAGCATTTCGGGAGTATATAACCAAAACCCAGGCAATTTCGAGCCCTTGGCTTGCCTTAAGGAATCAAATAGTCTGCCATTAGCTACATGCTAACATGCTAACGTTAGAACGGTCGGGAAAACCTGGCAGCGATAAGGGAATTGAAAGTCACAGGCACGCGATTCCAGGTGCCTGTGACTTTCTATGAAGAAATGAGCTATGAAGAAACTTTACTTTTCGTCATAGCTAAATCAGACAGTCAGCCAGTCTATCAGAGTGAGTGCTCAGCCTTGGATAATTTAGGAGTGAAATGCGAATGCAAGGCTTGAAATCACTACTCGCAAGCCCGCCCCCAAATATTATTTACTAATCGCAACGGCCAATTAAAGGGGCAATTCGCGATAATCTCATCGCAGTGTACAGCCCTGCCTCTGCACAAAAAAGGCAGTAAATTAGACCCAGGCAACTACCGCCCTGTTTCTATCCTTACCTCCATCTCGAAAGTCATGGAAAAAATTGTCTACGAACAGGTCGAAAAGTACCTAGCGGAAAAAAATCTAATCTACGAATTCCAATCTGGCTTCAGAACATCCCACTCCACTGACACATGCCTTCTCTACTTGAACGACCACATCAAACAAGAGGTGGACGCGGGCAAATACTGCGGCATGGTCATGCTGGACCTACAAAAGGCCTTCGACACTGTCAATCACACCATTCTGATTGACAAGCTAAAAGCAATTGGTTTTGATAGTTTATCAGTGAGCTGGATACAATCCTACCTGGAGGGGAGAGAACAGATGGTGGAGGTAAACGGTACCCTATCCCCCCCCCTCACAGTGAGCTGTGGTGTTCCACAAGGAAGCATACTAGGACCGCTACTGTTCCTAATTTATGCAAATGACATGTCGTCAGCCTGTGACTGCAACTTGTTCTTGTTTGCGGACGACTCAGCCCTGATGGTCTCTGACAAGAACAAGTTACAGGTTGAAAAAACCCTCAGCTCGGAACTAGGCAAAATCTGCACCTGGCTTGCTGATAACAAACTATCATTACACATGGGCAAAACAGAGTCCATTCTCTTCGGATCAAATAACAAACTCAGCAAGACCGACGGCTTCTCAGTTGCAGTGGGTGACAATATTGTCACAAGGAAAGACGAAATGACCTACCTGGGTTCCATCCTAGAGGCTAATCTTTCCTGTGACAAAATGGCATCCAATGTAATAAAAAAAGTCAACCAACGAACTAGATTCTTGTACCGGATCTCCTCTCTGGTAAACAAGAATACCCTGAAGACTCTGGCAGGAGCACTCATTCAAGGGTACTATGACTATGCATGCACCTCATGGTACCAAAGCTACTCAAAGGCGCTAAAACAAAATTACAAACATCTCAAAACAAACTGGTCAGACTACTGCATGACCTTACTCCTAGAACCCACCTCACCCCTGCCCACTTTGACAACCTAGGATGGCTTAGAGTAGACGACAGAGTACAGCAACTTGCAATGGGCCTGGTCTACAAGATACACTACACGACCAAGGTACCCATGTACATGTCAAAATACTTCCCAAAGGTCAGTGAATACCACGATCACAACACCAGAGGGAGCTCCACAAATCATGTGAAACCCAGATTCGGCTCAAACAAGGGACTAAACACGTTTCGCAATTATGCCACATCAATGTGGAACGCCCTACCCAAAGCTGTAAAGGAATGTGAATCACTACCCACTTTCAAAAACGCTCTCAAAGAACACCTACGGGAGACTGCAATTCGAAACTGGCCCCTGTAAATGTCCTAACCCAACCCCCTCCAATGTACAGTAAATGACCAAGTATGGTTGTCAATATTCCAACGTACAGTTTTGCTTGTACAGTTGTACAGTGTCCCCCCCACCCCTCCTGCCCAACCCCCCCCCGCCCCCACCCCCCACCCAACCTCCCCCAATGTACAGTTTTTACGTCAAATGTATATACTCTTTTCTGGACTCTTTTTGTATAACATACAGTACTGTGATTTCTGACATGGTATAGCCCCATAGTGCTAGAAAATAACATGCTATAGTCTTGTGTGTGTTATCACTCCATTCACAATCCCAGGCCAAAACACACCTTTCAAAACTATACGTAGACCAAAATAAAGCATTCTACTACTTCAAACTGAATAACTCATCCTTGATTGAAAATGGGGGACCCTGATGTAAACAAGACGAAAGTCTTTCTCTGGTCTGCATCCCCTTAACAATTGTGTGTATTGAGCCGTACTGTATTGTACCCATTCTGCAATCTGTTAATTAAAATGTTCAATCAATCAATCAATCAATCTTATTATTGAAGCTTTGTCTTTGTTGGGAATATAAATCAGACTATATTCTTCTGAAAAAAACGGTTAAAATTAGCATCTCTCACCTCATCTCTCATCTCACCTAGGCGCAATTCAGATAGAAATCAAGTGTGCCTAACACATGTGTGTGATGGTGTCTGTTGTTCTCAGAGGACTGACTGATGGTGTCTGTTGTTCTCAGAGGACTGACTGATGGTGTCTGTTGTTCTCAGAGGACTGACTGATGGTGTCTGTTGTTCTCAGAGGACTGACTGATGGTGTCTGTTGTTCTCAGAGGACTGACTGATGGTGTCTGTTGTTCTCAGAGGACTGACTGATGGTGTCTGTTGTTCTCAGAGGACTGACTGATGGTGTCTGTTGTTCTCAGAGGACTGACTGATGGTGTCTGTTGTTCTCAGAGGACTGACTGATGGTGTCTGTTGTTCTCAGAGGACTGACTGATGGTGTCTGTTGTTCTCAGAGGACTGACTGATGGTGTCTGTTGTTCTCAGAGGACTGACTGATGGTGTCTGTTGTTCTCAGATGGCAGACAGTGACAGCAGCAGTGACCTGGAGGTGAACGTCCCACGGAAGCCTCCACCTAAACGACGCAGAATCATCAACCCAACATCCATCTCCACAGTGCCCATCTACACCAACAAGGTAATTAACCCTTTCACTGCCACACGGCAGCCGGTTAACCCTTTCACTGTGACAATACAGAAGGTTAGCCAATGATGGAGCATCGCCGTCGGTTGTGTGATAGTAAAGGGTTAACCTTCTGTCGTGTGGCAGTGAAAGGGTTACGACCAAATACTAGGGCTGTTCGATTAATCAAATTTATATTTCAATTCTGGCTTTCTTATGTTGTAGCTAAATGCAGCGCACCCTCTGGCCTGTTTCCCCCTCGAGCCCAAACACTAGTTTCAGTTTGTGTTGAGAGGGAGTCGGGCACGTTTCTTTTGAAACATCTTTGGTAACTTGTAGAAGACAACAGTAAGGCAGCCTTTGGTTAAGAAGAAATGTAAAACAAATCCAGTCATCTTCACGTGATGCAGGGCTCGACAGTGCCAGCGTTTCACTTGCTTATCAAACTGGATTGTTGCCTTAACCCAGGGGTCATCAACCCCCCTCCCACAAAATAAAATGCTCATTTACCCTTAAAATGAAGATAACACAGTGTATAACGTTTTATATATCCTCAAGCATACCCCACATTTAGCATAAAACGCATGACAATTGCACACCCAAAGTAATTAGCAATTTATTATACTTTATACTTATAGCACACAGTCTGTTGCATTAATGGAATTATAAAGCAACAAAAAGAAATTGTTTGACTTTTTATTGCTGTTTTTACCTGTTATAACAAAGGAAAACCTCAAACTCTTATGAAGAGGAGAAAAAAGACTGGCTGTGTAGACCTATTTTTAATAAAACACAGAAGAGGAGACAAAACACTGGTGTCTGTAGACCGACTTTGAAATAAAACCCTGAAATATTCAGGTATATTTGAGTCCTCCCTTATTTGTGGAACATTTATCAAATAAAAAGTAGTCCACTTTGAAAAAAGACTACCATGTGTAGACCTACTTTGAAATAAAACACAGAAAAGGAGAAAAAACACAGACATCTGTAGACCTACTTTGAAATAAAACCCTGAACTATGCAGCTCTATTAGAGTCCTTCCCTTATTTGTGGAAAATCTATCAAATAAAAAGTAAATTTTTCGTTGTTCGCAAATTTCGCACCACATATCAGGCATACAGGTAAGTCTTTTGTTGACTAAATATCTTAGTTGATGAAATATTTTTTCACTTCAGTGTCACAGTGTCACTCCATCTCCAACGTCGGAGCCGCAGGTTGCCGACCCCTGCCTTAACCCAATAAATAAAGTAAAGAGTAGAGGGTTCCTGCTGTAGAGAGTAGAGGGTTCCATGTAGGGCGGCAACGTTTTCGACGTCATCGACCATGACATTTCACCGATTTGCATATTCATGATCGACACATCGTATTGTTGTTACTTGTATCTGCCTTTAGCGGTGGAAATGACAGACGTTCAAAGTCATAACATGCGCAACATGTAATCTAACTAGTGCGCAATGAATCACGTTCAAAGTATAAATAACTTCTCTTAAACCACTATTCGGGATTCTGCCTAGATCCAGGACTCGACGGTGCGCGTTTCGCTCGCATTTGATCACTTCTGTGTTTCACGTCAACTCCAGCCTGAAGGGAGGGGCTGAGCCCCCGCTGCCCCCACCTTACATGTTAGAACCTATGACGGCTCTGCAGCCCTGTGGCGACTCCTCTCACCACTGTTTCCATGTGCAGTAGGGGTGTAACCATGCATCGATCCCAATGTGACCATTCAACTGCGTCGATTTGAAAATGTTAGAATCGAAATAATAATAAAAAAAAATATATATATATATATTTTCTTTATGTTTTTTTGTTTGTTGTATTGTTTTTATTGACCCCCAGCCACATTTGTGTATTCAAATTCTTTTGGGGAATGCGTCTAACATGCTTTACATCCTCGCCATTCCTGTTGTAGGCCCAGTTTGCCTTAAGGCTGCTATAAGCTATTCTCCCCCCCTCTTAGCTTCAACAATCCTGATTCCTCATCCTATTTTATTCAAAAAGAAGATATTGATTTAAATATGTTTATTGCCTATATACTGTATATTAAAACTATTATTTTAATCGTATCACCTTTGCTGGCACAAGCACTACCATGGCGTGGAGTGGAGAGATAACACACAATACATATAATAATTCATGCAGATATACTAAAAAGCTATTTATAATTTTTTTGGCCGGTAAAAAAATCTCTCTGGCTGGTAGTATTTTTTTAAATCTAAAGCTAAAAAGAAAATGTTGTTCCCTGTTTTTGTATTTGGTTTGATTCAGGTGAACAAATGCTTACAGTTGAAGCCAGAGGCCAGAGTGTTGTCAGACAAGACCGGTAAGGACGATGATGTCATGAAACACAACCTTGTCTAAACAGATACTTACATTTAGTAATTTAGCTGAATGCTTTTATCCAAAGCGACTTACACGTTTTGTACGACAAGTCAGCAGGAAGGGTACAACTGAGTAACAATGTTCATCAAAGTGTTGAAGCTTGAGTGCTGCAGTGTTGAGTGTATGTTAGTATATTAGGAAGAGTGCAGGACAGTAGAGGACTCAAGACAGTAAGAAGGTTAGTATTTTATTTTATTAAAAAAAATTAATTTTTCATTTCAAATATTGATTCGGGTTTCGGCTGTCCTGACTGTGGTGGCGAAGTTCGTTCCACCGTTGTGGAGCGAGGACAGAGAATAGGCCTCCTTGATGACCCCCCAGGAGCTCGGATAGGAGTAGGTCTGAGGCGGCCACAAGATGCAGAGCGTAGGGGTCTTGAGGGCGTGTAGTTAGAAGATGCAGAGCGTAGGGGTCTTGAGGGTGTGTAGTTAGAAGATGCAGAGCGTAGGGGTCTTGAGGGTGTGTAGTTAGAAGATGCAGAGCGTAGGGGTCTTGAGGGTGTGTAGTTAGAAGATGCAGAGCGTAGGGGTCTTGAGGGCGTGTAGTTAGAAGATGCAGAGTGTAGGGGTCTTGAGGGTGTGTAGTTAGAAGATGCAGAGCGTAGGGGTCTTGAGGGTGTGTAGTTAGAAGATGCAGAGCGTAGGGGTCTTGAGGGTGTGTAGTTAGAAGATGCAGAGCGTAGGGGTCTTGAGGGTGTGTAGTTAGAAGATGCAGAGCGTAGGGGTCTTGAGGGTGTGTAGTTAGAAGATGCAGAGTGTAGGGGTCTTGAGGGTGTGTAGTTAGAAGATGCAGAGCGTAGGGGTCTTGAGGGTGTGTAGTTAGAAGATGCAGAGCGTAGGGGTCTTGAGGGTGTGTAGTTAGAAGATGCAGAGTGTAGGGGTCTTGAGGGTGTGTAGTTAGAAGATGCAGAGTGTAGGGGTCTTGAGGGTGTGTAGTTAGAAGATGCAGAGTGTAGGGGTCTTGAGGGTGTGTAGTTAGAAGATGCAGAGCGTAGGGGTCTTGAGGGTGTGTAGTTAGAAGATGCAGAGCGTAGGGGTCTTGAGGGTGTGTAGTTAGAAGATGCAGAGCTTAGGGGTCTTGAGGGTGTGTAGTTAGAAGATGCAGAGCGTAGGGGTCTTGAGGGTGTGTAGTTAGAAGATGCAGAGCGTAGGGGTCTTGAGGGTGTGTAGTTAGAAGATGCAGAGTGTAGGGGTCTTGAGGGTGTGTAGTTAGAAGATGCAGAGCGTAGGGGTCTTGAGGGTATGTAGTTAGAAGATGCAGAGCGTAGGGGTCTTGAGGGTGTGTAGTTAGAAGATGCAGAGCGTAGGGGTCTTGAGGGTGTGTAGTTAGAAGATGCAGAGCGTAGAGGTCTTGAGGGTGTGTAGTTAGAAGATGCAGAGCGTAGGGGTCTTGAGGGTGTGTAGTTAGAAGATGCAGAGCGTAGGGGTCTTGAGGGTGTGTAGTTAGAAGATGTAGAGCGTAGGGGTCTTGAAGGTGTGTAGTTAGAAGATGCAGAGTGTAGGGGTCTTGAGGGTGTGTAGTTAGAAGATGCAGAGCGTAGGGGTCTTGAGGGTGTGTAGTTAGAAGATGCAGAGCGTAGGGGTCTTGAGGGTGTGTAGTTAGAAGATGCAGAGCGTAGGGGTCTTGAGGGTGTGTAGTTAGAAGATGCAGAGCGTAGGGGTCTTGAGGGTGTGTAGTTAGAAGATGCAGAGCGTAGGGGTCTTGAGGGTGTGTAGTTAGAAGATGCAGAGCGTAGGGGTCTTGAGGGTGTGTAGTTAGAAGATGCAGAGCGTAGGGGTCTTGAGGGTGTGTAGTTAGAAGATGCAGAGCGTAGCGATCTTGAGGGTGTGTAGTTAGAAGATACAGAGCGTAGGGGTCTTGAGGGTGTGTAGTTAGAAGATGCAGAGCGTAGGGGTCTTGAGGGTGTGTAGTTAGAAGATGCAGAGCGTAGGGGTCTTGAGGGTGTGTAGTTAGAAGATGCAGAGCGTAGGGGTCTTGAGGGTGTGTAGTTAGAAGATGCAGAGCGTAGGGGTCTTGAGGGTGTGTAGTTAGAAGATGCAGAGCGTAGGGGTCTTGAGGGTGTGTAGTTAGAAGATGCAGAGCGTAGGGGTCTTGAGGGTGTGTAGTTAGAAGATGCAGAGTGTAGGGGTCTTGAGGGTGTGTAGTTAGAAGATGCAGAGCGTAGGGGTCTTGAGGGTGTGTAGTTAGAAGATGCAGAGTGTAGGGGTCTTGAGGGTGTGTAGTTAGAAGATGCAGAGTGTAGGGGTCTTGAGGGTGTGTAGTTAGAAGATGCAGAGCGTAGGGGTCTTGAGGGTGTGTAGTTAGAAGATGCAGAGTGTAGGGGTCTTGAGGGTGTGTAGTTAGAAGATGCAGAGCGTAGGGGTCTTGAGGGTGTGTAGTTAGAAGATGCAGAGCGTAGCGATCTTGATGGTGTGTAGTAACTGTAGTTAGAAGATGCAGAGCGTAGGGGTCTTGAGGGTGTGTAGTTAGAAGATGCAGAGTGTAGGGGTCTTGAGGGTGTGTAGTTAGAAGATGCAGAGCGTAGGGGTCTTGAGGGTGTGTAGTTAGAAGATGCAGAGCGTAGGGGTCTTGAGGGTGTGTAGTTAGAAGATGCAGAGCGTAGGGGTCTTGAG
Source organism: Notolepis coatsorum (assembly GCF_963971535.1). Classification (NCBI taxonomy): domain Eukaryota; kingdom Metazoa; phylum Chordata; class Actinopteri; order Aulopiformes; family Paralepididae; genus Notolepis; species Notolepis coatsorum. The sequence continues at coordinate 36,011 of NW_028169205.1, read as the reverse complement.
GGTGTGTAGTTAGAAGATGCAGAGTGTAGGGGTCTTGAGGGTGTGTAGTTAGAAGATGCAGAGCGTAGGGGTCTTGAGGGTGTGTAGTTAGAAGATGCAGAGTGTAGGGGTCTTGAGGGTGTGTAGTTAGAAGATGCAGAGTGTAGGGGTCTTGAGGGTGTGTAGTTAGAAGATGCAGAGCGTAGGGTGTCTTGAGGGTGTGTAGTTAGAAGATGCAGAGCGTAGGGTGTCTTGAGGGTGTGTAGTTAGAGACCATTGACCGGAGGTAGGCGGGAGCCATTCCCTTCACCGTGCGATATGCCAGGTCGAGGGCCTTGAAGCGGATTCGTGCGGCGATGGTATAGATATAGTATTCAATATAATAATACAATTATATTAAAATGGAAATGCAGAACAATACTTGTGTGTGAAAGAGGGAGAGGGAGGATGTATGTTGTTCTGGGGGATATGTTTTCTAATCAGCTAATTAACAACTAATCCATTATAAAAGATTGTTGGCAACACTTTTTTACAATGGATTAGTTGGGTCTATGCTGCTGCACCTCCATAGCCAGTGGTTGAAGGCAGTTGATGAAAAGACTGTTTTTATTTGTTATTTAAAATGTTCAGCTCCTTTCAAACTGAAGACTTAAACAGGTTTTTGTTTAAAAACAACTTTTTTTGCATTCTTTATAAAACTTTGCCTTTTGTTTTATTATTGTACATTTTCGACTTGTACAAGATGAGGAATAACGTTACGTTATGATTTGTTATACATCGTTTCAATAATCAATAGATAAATCAACTATCAAAATAGTGGTTATTTGCAGCCCTAATCTAGCCGAGTCAAAGTCTGCACAAGCAAACCTGACCCTCCGTGTCACAACTACGCTGCTAGAAATATATACTAAATAATCATTGAGCAATCATTTTGAAAATCGGTTATTGTCACACAAGGACAGCTGCACTCTGATTTATTGCTGAAATTAGATTTAAAAAATGTTGGCTGTTAACATTTCTTATTTGTATTATTAGTTATTTTTACATTTGTATTACTATTAAATGTGAGCCATATGCAGATATAAACCTAAAACATTTCACCATATCATGAGAAAATACACTTTTGTATTTCCTTTTTATTTATTTGTCCTTTTATTTATACAGGTCTCATTGAGATCAAGATCTATTTTTCAAGAGAGATCTGTTAACAATAGACATACAACCACATCGGACACACAAGTACAGTTTAGACATAGATTAACAAACAAGTAGAACAACAAACAAACAAGAAGAACAGAAAACAAACAAATAGAACAAGTCTCTCTTGACAAAGTAACATTAGCTAGACGTTCATCCACCAGTCACACAAGACGGATATCAGATGAGAGGTATTGACCTCAGACCCTCTTTCTCCTGTAGTGCCTTCATGTAACCAGTAGATGTCGCTGGTGAGTTGTCCAGATGAGCCGCTGGGCTTCAGTAACTGAAAGCATGTATAGAAATAGAATAGAAATCCTAATGATCCAGAGGGAAATTCGGCACTACTACAGATCGCTCACATTGAACAACAATAAACTAGGTAGTCAATAGGACTAAAATAGGAATAAGAATATAATATAGAATAAAATGGTCCGGTATATACATTCTGGTACATTCTAAAATCTTAAATATACAACTATCCGGCCAAAAATATACAGAAATATACAGTAAAATGTACAGTAATACGTGTGAAAATAAATGTAAAGTGAAAAGTGTCCAGGAGGATTGTGAGAAGTGTAAAAAGAATTTAAGTGTCCAGGAAGATTTCACCAGGCTGTGCTGTCACCCTGTGCTCAGTGATGCAGTGAGGCTCAGTGATGCATTATAGAGTCTGATGGCTCCTCTACTGTCACCCTGTGCTCAGTGATGCAGTGAGGCTCAGTGATGCATTATAGAGTCTGATGGCTGTACTGTCACCCTGTGCTCAGTGATGCAGTGAGGCTCAGTGATGCATTATAGAGTCTGATGGCTGTACTGTCACCCTGTGCTCAGTGATGCAGTGAGGCTCAGTGATGTGTTATAGAGTCTGATGGCTCCTCTACTGTCACCCTGTGCTCAGTGATGCAGTGAGGCTCAGTGATGCATTATAGAGTCTGATGGCTCCTCTACTGTCACCCTGTGCTCAGTGATGCAGTGAGGCTCAGTGATGCATTATAGAGTCTGATGGCTCCTCTACTGTCACCCTGTGCTCAGTGATGCAGTGAGGCACAGTGATGCATTATAGAGTCTGATGGCTCCTCTACTGTCACCCTGTGCTCAGTGATGCAGTGAGGCACAGTGATGTGTTATAGAGTCTGATGGCTCCTCTACTGTCACCCTGTGCTCAGTGATGCAGTGAGGCTCAGTGATGCATTATAGAGTCTGATGGCTCCTCTACTGTCACCCTGTGCTCAGTGATGCAGTGAGGCTCAGTGATGCATCATAGAGTCTGATGGCTCCTCTACTGTCACCCTGTGCTCAGTGATGCAGTGAGGCACAGTGATGCATTATAGAGTCTGATGGCTCCTCTACTGTCACCCTGTGCTCAGTGATGCAGTGAGGCTCAGTGATGCATTATAGAGTCTGATGGCTCCTCTACTGTCACCCTGTGCTCAGTGATGCAGTGAGGCTCAGTGATGTGTTATAGAGTCTGATGGCTCCTCTACTGTCACCCTGTGCTCAGTGATGCAGTGAGGCTCAGTGATGTGTTATAGAGTCTGATGGCTGTACTGTCACCCTGTGCTCAGTGATGCAGTGAGGCTCAGTGATGCATTATAGAGTCTGATGGCTCTACTGTCACCCTGTGCTCAGTGATGCAGTGAGGCTCAGTGATGTGTTATAGAGTCTGATGGCTGTACTGTCACCCTGTGCTCAGTGATGCAGTGAGGCACAGTGATGCACTATAGAGTCTGATGGCTCCTCTACTGTCACCCTGTGCTCAGTGATGCAGTGAGGCTCAGTGATGCATTATAGAGTCTGATGGCTCCTCTACTGTCACCCTGTGCTCAGTGATGCAGTGAGGCTCAGTGATGCATTATAGAGTCTGATGGCTCCTCTACTGTCACCCTGTGCTCAGTGATGCAGTGAGGCTCAGTGATGCATTATAGAGTCTGATGGCTCCTCTACTGTCACCCTGTGCTCAGTGATGCAGTGAGGCACAGTGATGCATTATAGAGTCTGATGGCTCCTCTACTGTCACCCTGTGCTCAGTGATGCAGTGAGGCACAGTGATGCATTATAGAGTCTGATGGCTCCTCTACTGTCACCCTGTGCTCAGTGATGCAGTGAGGCACAGTGATGTGTTATAGAGTCTGATGGCTCCTCTACTGTCACCCTGTGCTCAGTGATGCAGTGAGGCACAGTGATGCATTATAGAGTCTGATGGCTCCTCTACTGTCACCCTGTGCTCAGTGATGCAGTGAGGCTCAGTGATGTGTTATAGAGTCTGATGGCTCCTCTACTGTCACCCTGTGCTCAGTGATGCAGTGAGGCTCAGTGATGCATTATAGAGTCTGATGGCTCCTCTACTGTCACCCTGTGCTCAGTGATGCAGTGAGGCTCAGTGATGCATTATAGAGTCTGATGGCTCCTCTACTGTCACCCTGTGCTCAGTGATGCAGTGAGGCTCAGTGATGCACTATAGAGTCTGATGGCTCCTCTACTGTCACCCTGTGCTCAGTGATGCAGTGAGGCTCAGTGATGCACTATAGAGTCTGATGGCTCCTCTACTGTCACCCTGTGCTCAGTGATGCAGTGAGGCTCAGTGATGCATTATAGAGTCTGATGGCTCCTCTACTGTCACCCTGTGCTCAGTGATGCAGTGAGGCACAGTGATGCATTATAGAGTCTGATGGCTCCTCTACTGTCACCCTGTGCTCAGTGATGCAGTGAGGCTCAGTGATGCATTATAGAGTCTGATGGCTCCTCTACTGTCACCCTGTGCTCAGTGATGCAGTGAGGCTCAGTGATGCATTATAGAGTCTGATGCAGGGTTAGAAATTAACATTTTTTTTCAAGGGCTTTTTTTGCCCCCCTTAATTGATTTTCGGGGGCTTTTTTTTGTATTTCGGGGGCACTGAATTTTTATGATAAACGGTAGGGGTGGGACGGATCACAAAATGGACGGTTCGGTTCGTATCACGGTTTTGGGGTCACGGTTTTCAGTTCGGTTCGATATACGTAAATTTTTATAAAAGAAAATGTAACACTCAAATCTAAACATGCTTCTCATTTATTAAAAGTGTTTACAGCCTTAAATAATGTTTGCCACACAAAGACCGAACTGACTGAAAAATATAGGCTACATTTGTAGTATTAACTTAGTGCAAACAAACAATATGCTCAGCCAGCACTAGACTTTCCTTTCTTTAATATAAACACAAAAAAACAATGTCCACCATGTTTAAATTCCCTGATTGTCAGTTCTTAATGGAAAGATTAGTGTTCTGCTTGAAATTATTATGTATCTGTCTACATTTATTTAGACTAACATTATTTAAATATTGAGTGCAACTGTGGTGGATTACGTAATTCGGTGAGTTGGAACTATCTATGGGTTGGCGCCGGGTCCCCACGGACATTTTAGTGTCACGCACCTTCAGCTCAGGCAATGTTATTATCAGCTCCGGTAGCTCCGGTAACGTTAGGAGGTGATGGCATGCAGTGGGAAAGCGGCAATAGTCCCGGTTGGAGTTAGTAAAACAGTTGTATGTTAGCCTTCTTGGATGTTGAATAAACGCCTATCATTGTCTTTAAACACCCCGCCTCTCAGACTCCCATTTCCTTCTCTGCTAGCTAGTAGCTACGGTAACATTTCGTTGACTGTATTACCTCGCGGGCTGATTCTATAGTTAAAACGTGCGTTGTGTTGTACAAACTGCTAACGCTATGGCAAGATGTGTGTATGCCTATGTAATGTTAATGGCTATGTTTTAAAGTCGTAATGAAGATTGATTTAGATTGTGCTTGCCATTTGTACACAAACTGACTAGCACCTGGCTCAGCTGCAGTGCTGCAGCAGCCAGTGCTCACCTCCGCCAAATGAATTTTTTTTATTTGCCAGTCATCTGAACCGTACGATACACAGACGCGTCATTACCGGATAAATATATATATATAATTAGTAAACTGTCGGGGGCATTTTGTGCCCCCCTTAACTGATTTTCAAGGGCATTTTGTCCATTTTCAAGGGCATTATACCCCAAGCCCCCGTTAATTTCGAACCCTGGTCTGATGGCTCCTCTACTGTCACCCTGTGCTCAGTGATGCAGTGAGGCTCAGTGATGTGTTATAGAGTCTGATGGCTCCTCTACTGTCACCCTGTGCTCAGTGATGCAGTGAGGCTCAGTGATGTGTTATAGAGTCTGATGGCTCCTCTACTGTCACCCTGTGCTCAGTGATGCAGTGAGGCTCAGTGATGCATCATAGAGTCTGATGGCTCCTCTACTGTCACCCTGTGCTCAGTGATGCAGTGAGGCTCAGTGATGTGTTATAGAGTCTGATGGCTCCTCTACTGTCACCCTGTGCTCAGTGATGCAGTGAGGCTCAGTGATGTGTTATAGAGTCTGATGGCTCCTCTACTGTCACCCTGTGCTCAGTGATGCAGTGAGGCACAGTGATGCATTATAGAGTCTGATGGCTCCTCTACTGTCACCCTGTGCTCAGTGATGCAGTGAGGCTCAGTGATGTGTTATAGAGTCTGATGGCTCCTCTACTGTCACCCTGTGCTCAGTGATGCAGTGAGGCTCAGTGATGCATTATAGAGTCTGATGGCTCCTCTACTGTCACCCTGTGCTCAGTGATGCAGTGAGGCACAGTGATGCATTATAGAGTCTGATGGCTCCTCTACTGTCACCCTGTGCTCAGTGATGCAGTGAGGCTCAGTGATGTGTTATAGAGTCTGATGGCTCCTCTACTGTCACCCTGTGCTCAGTGATGCAGTGAGGCTCAGTGATGCATTATAGAGTCTGATGGCTCCTCTACTGTCACCCTGTGCTCAGTGATGCAGTGAGGCTCAGTGATGCATTATAGAGTCTGATGGCTGTCGGAATGAAGGACTTCCTGTGCCGTTCAGTGCTGCATCTTGGGAGTCTTAGTCTAACACTGAACGTGCTCCTCCTGTCAGCCAAGTCTGTGTATAGTGGGTGGGAGGGGTTTTCCCTGATGGCCTGGAGCTTAGCAAGGCTCCTCCTCTCCGCCACCCTCGCTAGAGAGTCCAGCTCCACCCCAACCACGCTGCTGGCCTTCCTGACCAGCTTATCCAGCCTGGTTGTGTCCCCTGCTCTCAGTCCGCTGCCCCAGCAGGTCACAGCGTACAAGAAGGCGCCCGCCACCACCACAGAGAACATCCTTTCATTTAATTTAATTTAATTTTTATTTATTCGTACATGGAATTATTACAGTCCAACAGTACATATTAACATGCTCCACTAAATTCCATGGCCGAAAGGAACAGGAAGAAGAAAATTCTTATTTGTACCTGCCCCTACACACATACAGTACACTGCAGTGTTTACCAAACCAAACAAAATGTACATACTTATTTTGCAGAAATGAAAACATCAACACAATTAAATTAACATACATAAATACATTTTGTGTATCTATCAGTTAAATTGCATATTTAGGTTAATTCATTTATACACACACACACACTTATCTATATATTTATATAATGTATTATTCTATATTATACTTCTATATCAACAAATGTACATGCCTGTTTGAATTTATGTTGTACCATTATTACTGTAAAAATTTAATGATTGTGAAATTATTGTTTAATGAGACTATGAGCTGTATGTGTATGTCACTGAATTTCCCCAAGGGGATTAATAAAGTATCTATCTATCTATCTATCTATCTATCTATCTATCTATCTATCTATCTATCTATCTATCTATCTATCTATCTATCTATCTATCTATCTATCTATCTATCTATCTATCTATCTATCTATCTATCTATCTATCTATCTATCTATCTATCTATCTATCTATCTATCTATCTATGGCATCACAGTAGCACTGAAAGGTAGGCTACAGACAGCTCAGAACAAATTAGTTAACTTAGAATGATTTTAAAACTCCATCCCAGGACTCACCTTACACAGACACATTTTAACAGCCTCAAGTGGCTCAGGGTTGAGGAGAGGGTCTCTCAATTAAAACTCAACATGATACACAGGATACTCGGGAATACTGTCCCTCAATATCTTAGAGGATATTTTAACATGGTAAGGAATGTACACGGACATGCCACCAGGGGGAGCCCTACAGACATTGTCCCAGTGAGATGCAATAGAAGAATAGGCCAAAACTCATTCCTGTATTCAGCAGCAGTACTATGGAATAGCCTACCAATGGAGTTGAAGCCCATAAGCCCCTTCTCCACTTTTAAATCAGCCGGTGGATCATAAGTAGCAGAAGCTGGGAGTAGTGACCAAAGGGTTTTTAATATGTGTTATTCCTTTTTATTCTTTTATTGTCTATAAATGGAATATTATTGTATGTATTTTTTTATTTTTATACCACACATCCTGACATACAGACACTACAAACACCCACGTCCACACACCAGTACATAAATCCACTGACACCAATGATGAAGGACCACAATGGAAACAAGCCTTTATTGTGTTTATTCGAATCCTATTGGTAAATGGAGAAATGTATACCTGTTCATATTGTGATCAAATGTATGTGTGATTTCCATTCTAAATCAAACAAACTATTCTATCTATCTATCTATCCTATCTATCTATCTATCTATCTATCTATCTATCTATCTATCTATCTATCTATCTATCTATCTATCTATCTATCTATCTATCTATCTATCTATCTATCTATCTATCTATCTATCTATCTATCTATCTATCTATCCATCTATCTACTAAACTATACTATATAATTGTATTATTTGTATTTTATTATAATATAACTAAATCATACTATTTATATTACACTATATTATATTGGAATACAATATTTTAATATATTATTATTCTATGTTATGCTGCTATATACTATATCCTTGTACAGATGTTGAAGGATCTGTATATACCCCCCCCCCCCTCGGCCTGGCGGGGTGGGGGCAAGAAACCACTGATTAGACTATTTTTTATCATCAGTTAGTGATTACTGTGTTCTACTTCCTGTCCTCATTCAGGTGACGACGACAATCTCTGGTCTCCCACAAAAAAGATCTGCATTGACCTCCTGTTGTCTGATGAGGAGGAGGGGGAGGGGGAGCAAGAGTGAGTAGCACAGCTGACGCTGATGTCATCGTATTTTTTTATTACTTTTTCAAAACGTCTTAAATGGTGCATTTTATATAGCGCTTATAAAGTGCTTTACAATTAGTTCCTCACACTTTACCCGTTCACTCACACATTCACACACCGACGGCGGAGGCGACCATGCAAGGTGCCAACCTGCTCATCGGGAGCAGTTAGGGGTTAAGTGTCTTGCTCAAGGACACTTCGACACGCTGCCCGGGAGGAGCGGAAATCCAACGGGGAACCTCCGGATTACCAGACGACTGCTCTACCTCCTGAGCCACTGTCGTCCCAAACGCCCCAACTTATGACCACCCACTATCAGAAGGTGTCACATGGTGTCCTTCACTACCAGTCTGTTGTTATTCATCATTTATTTTCTTTGTGGACACTTTTCAAAACACTGAGTTTACATTGACTCATTAATGCCGACAGTCAGCTGTGTTTGGTTTGTGGCATTGAGCTGTATTGACACAGAGCTGGTGTGTGTACTGTTCTTATTCAAGAAGGATAAGGACATGACCTCAAGTCATGTTCCAAATCTGACCTGTGACCAGGCTAGCATGACAGAGCCATCTGGAAGTAACCTATGACTTTAATACTATACTAATACTATAATACTGTGACTTAACTCTTTAATACTATACTAATACTATAATACTGTGACTTAACTCTTTAATACTATACTAATACTATAATACTGTGACTTAACTCTTTAATACTATACTATAATACTGTGACTTAACTCTTTAATACTATACTATAATACTGTGACTTAACTCTTTAATACTATACTAATACTATAATACTGTGACTTAACTCTTTAATACTATGACATAACTCTTTAATACTATATGAATATACTATAATACTATGACTTAACTCTTTAATACTATACTATGACTTAACGCTTTAATACTATACTAATACTATGACTTAATGAATACTATAATACTATGACTTAACTCTATTAATACTGTGAATTAACTCTTTAATACTATACTAATATTAATACTATAATACTATGACTTAACTCTTAACACTATACTAATACTATGACTCAACTATTTAATACTATAATACTATGACTTAACTCTAATACTATCAATCAATCAATCAATCAGATTTATTTATATAGCACATTTAACATGACACATGTCAACCAAAGTACTGTACAGAGGGTAGATACACATAGATACATATTGACAACAATCACACTCCGTTTTACGGGAGGGCACACAGGCAAGCACACAGGAAAACAGGGCATGAGTCAGTGAACAGGAAAGGCTAGTAGGTAGAAGTGGGTTTTGAGCCTCGATTTGAAGGCATCTATCGAGGGGGCGAGGAGCCTAGTGGAGGTGGGGATGCTGTTCCACAGTTCAGGGGCTGCGACAGCAAAGGCATTGAGCTTGAGGTTAGACCTCCGGACTGTCAGGAGCCTCTGATCGGCTGACCTGAGGGACCTGGTGTTGGAATAGGGGGATAGGAGGTCTGAGATGTAGGAGGGGGGGTGACCATTAACACTTTCGGGGCCACTGGGATCCGTCTAATCTCACTCTATAAGGCCAGCTTATCATAACAACCTTTCATTGTGCGTGAGGCTGTTTGTAGAGCTAAATCTATACTTTATATTATTGCTATCTGTCCATTGTCATTGTCAATTGACACTATAAACCGTCCCTTCAATATCCCTTAAATAAATAATTTTTTCATCAATACTTTCCCATTTTATAGCGTCGTGAATATGAACTATATACCGCAATGGTCTGGGGTATTTCCTGGAAGGCGAGATACAGGGCGCTAAGCTAATAACGTTAAATCGAATGGCGTTTCGGTTATACACAAGCTAGAGCTAAAACTCTAAATGCATATTATCGGTATCATGGTCCACCATGAATGCATGAAAGGGGGGGGGCGGGGGGGTTGTCGTTTCTGATGATTGATTACCAATAACGGCATTAGCCTCATTCGCTGATCGGCTGGTTGGCTATCAAAGCAAGGCCTGATCAGAATGACATTTATGTGAAAAAGCTCTTACCGTGGGCCGGTTGGATCCCAAAAAGGATTTCCCAGTTATCGAACGCCATCTGGTAGATCGATATGTCCATTGGCTGATGCTATATTCCTTTACTGCATACTGAATTCAGCGTCCCAAAAAGTATTCCAGGCTACAGGCTACAGGCATAGCTTCAGGCTAACAGGAAAATTCACTGCAGGATGAAAAAAAAAACGTCATCTGTTCTGCCACAGGGAACACTGCATTATCGAGACAGCGCCCCTACAAGGATCTGGCCGGTAATGCACTTTTCCGAATCCCAAGAGTAGGGTAAATCTGCAGTGCCGCTCGGTGACATTGAATAGGTTATTAAAATGCAATAAAAGCAAAAACAAGTTTACCACGTGTATATATATACGTGGTTGGCCCTTTAACACTTTGAGTGCCAGCAACGTGTAATGTCGTCTTTTCATGCCCCCCGTTGAGTGCCGACGACGCTAATTGTCGTTTGATTTTTTTATTAGCGATCTGAATTCATATTTCATCAACCGAGTCTCCCGTTGGTACAGCAGACCCTCTAGGAGCTCAGATGGGAAAATACCGCCCCCTATCGTCTATCCCTGTGTAACTGCAGGCCATTCGATTATACTGGTGGATCTGTGTGGGGGGAGCCAACTGGCTCCATTATGCTGGCGAGGGATCTGATGAACATGGAAGTGATCGCGAGTTGGAAAGCAGCCTGGAATATATATTTACAGCAGCCAATAATCAATCAATAAACGCGATCGATATTTGGAATGGCGATCAGGAATTGGAATAATTTTTTTGGAGAACATCTGATCTAAGGTAAGGAGTCTATGTTACCAGTTTCAGGATAATCAGAGCTGTATTCACTGAGATAACAGCGTGTCTGTGTGTGTGTGATGTTGAGGAAATGAGGTAATCGTTTTCTCAGCTCGCTTCTATAGCGTGCATAAGTACACATATACTATCGATGATCTAGCGTTTATTTGAAAACGATTCATAAATAGGCCGACAAATGACAACGTGTCTAGTGTATTCGAGAATATTCCAATAAATGCTGTTTATGAGGGAATCTTTCTATTTTCCGGAAGTTTTCGAGAAAACAATAGCTTTTCGAAATGCTATAAAAGGATATGAACCGATTTATAAAAAAAAAAAAAAAAAAAAAAACGGTTCGACAATGTTGACTGCAAACAAGTCATTGATAAGCGACGGGCAGATTAGACACATAGCCATAATTTAAAACATAGATTATGCTTTTTTAACGCTAACATTGAAGTGGATGATGGCATTCAAGGGGGTAAAAAGGAAAACACGGCCGGCACTGAAAGTGTTAAGCATGCCGCCGAATCATGTATATATACGTGGTTGGCCATGAATGTGTTAAGGTCTTTAAAAACAAATAGGAGAACCTTAAAATCTATCCTGTAGCGTACTGGGAGCCAATGAAGGGAGGCAAGGACAGGGGTGATGTGGTCTCGTGCGGGTTCCGATCAACAGTCTGGCAGCTGCGTTTTGTACCTGTTGTAAGCGGGACAGGGAAGACTGGTTAATGCCTATATAGAGGGAGTTGCAGTAGTCTAATCTAGATGAAATGAAGGCGTGGAAGACTCTGAAGTTCTGCAGGGGAGAGAAGGGCTTTGAGTTTGGCAATGGTGCGTAGTTGGAAAAAACATGCCTTTACTACTGAGTTCACTTGTCTGTCGAATTTAAATTGTGGATAAAAAATGACACCTAGGTTCTTGACATAAGGCTTGACCAGGGAGGACAGGTTACCAAGTCTGTTGGTAAGGGTGGTGACAGCGTCTGGGGGACCGAAGAGGATTATTTCGCATTTGTTTTGATTTAGTTGTAGAATGTTTTGTGCCATCCAACATTTAACGTCATTCCGGCAGGACATGAGACTGTTAAGTAGAGACTGGTTGTTAGGTTTCAGGGAAACATAAAGCTGTGTGTCAAGTTCAAGTTTCTTTAATAGTTGTCATACAGAAGTACAGAATACTTTTATACAAAATGCTTCTTACTGTTACGCTCCAGAGACTGTGCAAGACAAGATAAGTATGAAATAAAATAACATAGTATAGCATGTAAATTAGAAGTAAAAAAATGAGGTCACAGTGTTCAGTTTAGACATATGTACAATGTTCGATGCAGAGTAGACGTAACTGAGTTACCATATAATATACAATACTGTGTAGTGTACTAATATACAATACTATATAGTGCAAGGCAGAAATAGGATGAGGTGCAATTTAGGTACAATTTACAGTAGGTGTACGAGTTGTAGTGCAAATCCTTTATCAATAAATATAAAGTGTGTTTGTGTGGTTTAAAGTGTGGAGAGTGGGTGCTGCAGTGTGTTGTTTGTTTAAGTGAGTGTGTGGGTGTGTGTGCTGTGTGCATTTGATGGTTGTTGCATAGTGTTTATTGTTCGTTTAGCAGCCTGATGGCCTGGGGATAGAAGCTTCTTCTGAGTCTTTCTGTGCTCGCCTTGAGACTCCGGTATCGCTTGCCTGACCGCAGCAGTTCAAAGAGGCAGTTGTTCGGGTGGCTGGAGTCCTTAATAATTCTCTTAGCCTTCCCCTCCAGTTGTGCGTTCGGCTGAACGTGTCACTCTTTGTAGTCTGCTACGGTCTTGTGCAGTGCTATTCCCAAACCAGGAGGTGATGTTGCCAGCATCAGTGTCGTCAGCATAACAGTGAAAAGAGATGTTGTGCTTCTGAATGATTGGACCAAGGGGTACTGTAGCTAAAGAGAGAACAGGATCGGGCCAAGTATGGACTATAATACTATGACTTACTATACTAATATTAATACTATGACTTAACTCTTTAATACTATAATACTATGACTTAACTATTTAATACGATAATAATATGACTTAACTCTTTAATACTAATACAAATAGGGATGTTCGATATTGGCTTTTTTACCTATACCGATATTGTTCAACTCTTTTTTATTTTTATTTTTTTTTATTGATATTTTTCACCCTCCTTTTTCCTCCAATTTTCTCCCATCCCAATGTTAGTCGTTATGCCAATTCCCAATCCCCTTCCTGGTCGCTGCGCACTTACCCCCCACAGTCGGTCTGGGAGAGTGGAGGCTATCACGTGCTTCCTCCGACACACGTCTAGCCAATCAACCGCTTCTTTTCACCTGGCAGCGCGGACTCTCACTGAGAGGGTGTAACGTGTGGAAGGATCACACTACCCCCCTTAGATCCTATCCGCGCTGAGCAGGCACCCCGACCGAACTGTAGGAGTCGCTGTTTACAACGACCCGGACCCACCCCGCCAGCTTCTCCCACCCTCTAATACTGCCAATTGTATTAGTGTGAACGGCCAGCCAAGCTGGTGACAACCCCGGAGCTGTGAGCTGGATTCGAACAGGCGAATCCAGCGTCTCCGGTGTTGGTGATGAACGCAATCTCCGCTACGCCACCTGACCGCCCTGATATTGTTTAACTCTTAATTTCCGATACCGATACCGATAAATGCAGGGTTTCCCCCCCCAAAAAACGGAATAATTTCAGGTAATTAACATTACATATCTCTTGTCGTGGAATTAACACAACATTATGCATACTTTTGACGATAAATAAAATAAGAATTTGTTCTTACTTGCTTGCCTGGGTAAATAAAGGTTAAATAAATGTAATTTTTTTTTAAATCTTTTAAACCGATACCGATATTTTCCGATATTACATTTTAATGCCAATATCGGCCGATAATATCGGACATCCCTAAATACAAATACTATAATATTATGAATGAACTGTTTTAGTTTTGTTTACACCAGTTAATGTATCTCTCTCTCCAATATATTTCAGGGTCTACATTTGTTCCTCTTCTCCTTCATCTTCAGAGAGCCCCGTTCAGAAGGTGTCCCGGAGGACCAACCGTACGCTAAAGTGAGTTGGTAAAGTCTGTAACTAAGTCTTTAAAGTCCGTCTGACTGATGAGTTAAAGTCTGTAACGACATGTCTTTAAAGTCCGTCTGACTATTTCCAGACTTCTACCACTATTTTAAAGCGTACTCTTTAAGACCACTGATCACCTGGTTTGATTCTCAAGCATCTGTATCCTGGAGAACATTAGAAGAAAACATAGTGGCACCACATAGACTGCAGGATGTAGTATACACCAAATTATCAATTAAGCAATGCAACTTGAAATTTGGCCCTCTTATTACACATGTGATCCGGATATGGCGTGAAACAATTTTTTTTTTACTAACCAACATAAATGGCATAGACCAGTGGTTCTCAAACCTTTTACACCAAGTACCACCTGAGAACGTAGCTGGCTCTCCAAGTACCACCATATGACCGGCGTTAAAATACAGTCTATTCAGCTATGCACAGTTCACGCAGGAGGCAAATGTATTCCTAATAACATTATTTATTGTTAACTTTTGTCAGACACAGCCACAATGTACAAAGGGATAGCACTAGAACTAGCAAACGCTTCCACACAACTCATACAATGCAAGGGGCATTGAGAACATAATAACTAACATTCTCACATAGCAAGTGAGAAAATTAAGAACAACTGTATTTCAGCAAATGTACTTAATTCTCTCTCTCTCTCTCTCTCTCTCTCTCACACAGCAAGCAATTGTCCGTCATTCTCTCTCACACTCTCTCTCTCTCACACTCTCTCTCTCTCACACACACACACACACACACACACACACACACACACACACACACACACACACACATACACACACACAATTATTTTGTTACAAAAACTTAACTTCCTGCATTCTGGTGCAGGAATTTTTGAATGGGCATCACAAATTATTGTAAAAAAGAAAATAAAACACATATTCAATACATTTTGAATGTTTACCCTTTAAATGCCAGTTTGTGTGATGGCATCACAAATTATTGTTAAAAAAAACACACAAAGTAAAATATTTACAATATATCAAATGCAAAGTACATTTTTCTGGGGGGGATTATTACAGGCTAGGCATGTGTCAATGATTAGCAGCAACACATATTTTGATGGATTTTTTGTAATGTCAGATTTAACACCAACTCTTTTCAGAAAAGTGGGAGTATTTCATTTTTTATCTGACATTACAAGAAATCTAAAAATAAATGGTTATGATCAGGGCTGAAGTTGAATTAAAGATTTATGACTGTTTAGACTGCATTACTCTCTGTCACAGTGATCTCCTGGTTGTTCCCCACTTAGATTATCTAACTATCGTGCTGCCGCAACCAGAAACACTGGCCTGGCCTGCTTCTAAATTCAGTGGCCTGACTGCACTTTTTTTTTTTTTTTTTTTTTTTTTTTAGCTTTTTTGGAAATGTTTTCAAGTACCACCAGCAGTACCACCAAGTACCACTAGTGGTACGCGTACCACAGTTTGAGAACCACTGGCATAGACACTCTCCCATATTTAATAACAATACACTCCTTATTGCACAACAACCTATCAGATTTCCCAAATGGGAAAATAATGGCATACATACATTGGGAGATATCTTCAACGAACAGGGTTTCTGTAGCTATCAAGATATACATAACAAATTTAACCTCACCAGTTCCACATATTATTTCTACAGACAGTTATTAGCATGCTTGAAGGCTCATGGAGTCCCGTTAAAGGCACCACTTGATCACCACAGATATCACAAGTTATTTTATGAAAGGGAGACATCGAGAGGATTTGTCACGGACTTTTACCGTCACTTACTTACATCTTCGTATGAAGCCCTTCCCCTATACTCAGTTTGGAGGAAGGATATACCAGACCTGGAAGTAGATTTTGATTGGGATGAAGTCTGGGCAAACGTTCGGCTATCGTCACGTAACCCATCAACATCAACAGATTAATCTTAATTTTATTCATAGGATTTACCTAACTCCTATTCGACTGAACCGTATGGGGCTTAAACAAGCCTCTCGATGTTCCTTATGTACAAACGGTGATAGTGGTACATTTATGCATATGTATTGGGAATGTCCGCCTGTTAAGATATTTTGGGAAGAAATAACCACACTATTATCAGGATTTTTGTCTTTGACAATACCTGTAATGCCTTCTGTATTGTTGCTGAATGATGTCTCTCAGTTATCACACTCTGTACATATAAAGAGGCTAATCTTGTCCGGTCTTACGGCTGCCAAAAAGCTAATAGCATCACGCTGGATTCAACCTGATAAAATGTGCCGGAGGGTATGGATTCTTAGCTATCTTGATGTGATTTACCTAGAGATATCTACCGCATGAATTCTAGGTGTTAATGAAGCCAGCATAGCAATCTGGTCAGAAGTGGTGGAGAGGATAAAGCATTATATGAACTATTAATCCTTGGTATCAAATGGAATAATGGATGTATTCAAGGGGGGTCCGGTGGGGGGGGGAAGAACGAGGAAGAGCATTTGTGTTTTTATAGTGGATTTCTACTGTAAATGTTTGTATGTCATGTCAAAAAATTAAATAAAAAAACATTTGTTCAAAAGAAAAAAGTCCGTCTGACTGAAGAGTTAAAGTCTGTAACGACATGTCTTTAAAGTCCGTCTGACTGAAGAGTTAAAGTCTTTAAAGTCTGTCTGACTGAAGAGTTAAAGTCTGTAACGACATGTCTTTAAAGTCTGTCTGACTGATGAGTTAAAGTCTTTAAAGTCTGTCTGACTGATGAGTTAAAGTCTTTAAAGTCTGTCTGACTGAGTTAAAGTCTGTAACTACATGTCTTTAAAGTCTGTCTGACTGATGAGTTAAAGTCTGTAACTACATGTCTTTAAAGTCCGTCTGACTGAAGAGTTAAAGTCTTTAAAGTCCGTCTGACTGAGTTAAAGTCTGTAACTACATGTCTTTAAAGTCCGTCTGACTGATGAGTTAAAGTCTGTAACTACATGTCTTTAAAGTCTGTCTGACTGATGAGTTAAAGTCTGTAGCTACATGTCTTTAAAGTCCGTCTGACTGAAGAGTTAAAGTCTTTAAAGTCCGTCTGACTGAGTTAAAGTCTGTAACTACCGTACTTTTCGCACTATAAGCCGCACTGGACTATAAGCCACAGGTGTTTTAATGTTTAATTACCATATGTGCACAGAGGGGGTTGTCGGGAAAGAGATGGCTGTTTGAGGAAGCTCCCATTTATTAACATTTCAACAAACAAGTTGCATATTTGCATAACAAGTGTTACTATTTAGTGCAATAGTATACAGAACATGTACTGTGCTGTGTAAACTGTACTGTACAGTATCACATAGCGTTTCAGACACACAAACTTTCAAACCTAAACGGTGCGCTCCCAGCACACGTACCGGCATTGATCTACAGCTGGTAAAAAAAAAGATAGCCACTTACTATTCTAATTAATCTGTATCACAAAGGAGTCAAGGATCTGGTCGGGGCATATAGCATTATGTCGGGAACAATCAAATGAAATAAAGAAATTTGAATTTAAAAATAGAAAAATAAGTTTGGTATATTAAATAGTTACATTTGTTTCATCGTTGCTTCACCAAGCAGGTCTAATAATGACAACGATGTTGTCAGCGGGAGCTTAGTGCTGGATTTGCGACTGCATGCAGCTGCAGAGCCACAGAAGCCACGGGGCTGTGCCCGCACAGTGCAATACTCCAATTCAGCCATTGGCAATTCAGCTGTTGGGTGGGGGGCGCTGCTGAGCGGTCTCCAGACCGGACCTGAAAACACCGCTCTCTGCGGCTCTGCAGCTGCACGCTCTCGCAAATCCAGCAGCACCAAGTCGTTGGGAGGTGGAGATATACATCACGCAAACCCACGATAATGTTGCCGTCTCTCTCTGCCAAATTTATCAGTTCTTCGCTTGATATAATTAATATTAATGTCCAATATAACGGAATTCGTTAGCTCATAAAAATGTGATTATAATAGACTGCTGTTTATTAATGTCGGGCAGACTGCCCACCGACACCTCAAGTCGGCAGCAGCACGAAGTCTCGAGGGACTTATTTTATTTGGAATATATTAATGACTGTATATACCAAGAGTAGCCTAGTTTTAAGTTAAAATATTATAAATGCCTTGAGGATGTCATTCTTTATATAGGCCTATCAATTGTTTTTAAGCTCAATAAACTCTGACCGGAATTGATCCCATTGGTCCGGTAGATTGTAATCTACCGGACACTCAGACCGGCCGGTCTAACGGAAACCCTGGGCTTGACTGCATATGACGTGGGTCAATCTAGCCAGATTATTTCTTATTCTGATTGTCGCGCTGCACGCTGCCGGTACACCAACGAGTCACAATGAGAAGCAATGAAAAACAACAGTCTCCCTTGCACCCCCCCCCCCCCCCCCCCCCACGCACACGCACACC
Organism: Notolepis coatsorum; assembly: GCF_963971535.1. Lineage (NCBI taxonomy): Eukaryota > Metazoa > Chordata > Actinopteri > Aulopiformes > Paralepididae > Notolepis > Notolepis coatsorum. Next base: position 17,388 of record NW_028169205.1, on the reverse strand, counting down.
TTACTCCTGTTTTTATATTTAATACTGTGTTTAGGACTGTGTTTTTATATTTAATACTGTGTTTAGGACTGTTTTTATATTTAATACTGTGTTTAGGACTGTGTTTTTATATTTAATACTGTGTTTAGGACTGTGTTTTTATATTTAATACTGTGTTTAGGACTGTTTTTATATTTAATACTGTGTTTAGGACTGTGTTTTTATATTTAATACTGTGTTTAGGACTGTGTTTTTATATTTAATACTGTGTTTAGGACTGTGTTTTTATATTTAATACTGTGTTTAGGACTGTGTTTTTATATTTAATACTGTGTTTAGGACTGTGTTTTTATATTTTTACTAGCACCTATGGCTGCATTTAAAATTTCGTTGTAACAACTGTAACAATGACAATACAGATCTATTCTATTCTATAACACAGAGAACAGGCTTCCAGTCAAGCCAAGGCACACGAAGGGTTAACCTGTTAACCCTTCGTGTGCCTTGACTGCAGAGCGTGGGCGAGATGACAAGGCAGAGGTGCAGCATAGTGGCGACTGTCGAGGCGAAGACAGTACTAAACTGTAGTTGATTAAATTACTTTCTGATGACATTAGGTTGCAATAAATACACTCGAACAAAATTCGTTCGCTCATAAAATTTGTGACATTCTAAATGTGATTTAATATTGTTTAATGACAAACCGGCCCGACTCGCGTTTTATGCAACGCGTAATAACACTGGCATTTGTCACAAGTTAACACTTTGGTTGCCTTGGGTTAAATTCATGATATACCATAGGTTGCCGGCTCTATTTGTCTATGGAGAAGTACCCCTTCTTTGCAGGGCTATAACTTTTTAAATTCTATTGCTACATTGCCATTATTAGGGCCCATTCAAAGTCCTATATGTATTGTTCATTGTGTAGCAACGTTAAACTTTTTCATTCACATATTCATAGTAAAGTATGGTCTAATGTATAAGTATGTTTTCATCTCTTTCTGCAGCTTTCTCCAGAACGTGATATATAGCCCCAAATGCATTATATTGATGATGAAATACAGTTTTATGGCAATCAGCGCGATATAAAAAATTCCAACTAGACGTACTTCTAGAAGTTACTACACGTCATCTGATGTTGACCGGATGGGCGAGGGGGCGTTTATAATTCCGTGGGCAGCGTTATACCAATCATCTAATGTGGGTCAAATGTTGAATATCAGTTATTATCGAAGACGGTAACGTTACACGCTGAAACTCACCCCAGTCTCCGCGCGCCGTTGGGCGATCATCGTAGAGTAGAAATCTTATCATTATGGGATGTAAATTTACCCGGTCCATCTCCAGCTTGTATAATGGTATATACGTCCAAATCATGTTGTTTATCGAGTTATTGGCAATCGATCACTGTGTAGCGTGACGAGCCAGAGTCCCGGGACCTATAGCGAGTGCCCGGAAGTAATACGGACGTCTAGCACAACCTCTATGGCACATCCTGTTAAGCGATTGCGCCGATCGGCCACCAGATGGCGCTCCTGAACCGCCAGAGAGCTCAGTGGGTCCTGCTGGTGGATCTCAGGCCAGCGGAGGGGACATATGAATCCGATCGCAGATTTTTGAATTATTGATATAAGGACGCTGTACAGCGTCCTCCGGCAACTTTAGCATGGCCGGCAATGACGTCTAAAGACGTTTCATGGCAGCCAAAGTGTTATGTTGCTATAACTTATAACGTTATGATAAGTGTAAAAACTAGGGTTGCTCGATATTGGCTTTTTTACCTATACCGATATTGTCCAACTCTTAATTTCCGATACCGATATCAACCGATATCACATTTTAATGCCGATATCGGCCGATAATATCGGTAGGCCGATAATATCGGACATCCCTAGTAAAAACATAATAATCAAAAAACAAATAAAAGGGGGACAAAAATAAATAAAAGGGAGTGACATGGGTTCATCCATTGTTTATTTACATTTCAATTTCTTTTCTTGTTTCCTTTTCATTCTTCTGTGATGTCGTTTCCTTTCTTCCTTTCAGCGACTTCGGGTCATGAATTATTTAATTGAATTATTATTATTATTAACATTTCGCTATTCTTGTGTGTTTCAACACCTCGCTAAGTGCACGCGCACAGACCACACCCAGCTTCTCGTTTGTAGTCTTCCCACCAGCATTGGGACACAATACTGTCGGACAAATAACAAGAATTAACTCATTTACAAGTTGTATTAAGTTTAGCAAATAAGGGAACAGATAAATAACATTTCAATGCAGTAAAAAAAGCAATATTTCGATTTGTACATTTTCGGGTTTGGTCCACATATAAGCCGCACCGTTATATAAGCCGCAGGGTCGAAAAATGGGGGAAAAAGCCGCGGCTTATAGTCCGAAAAGTACGGTACATGTTTTTAAAGTCCGTCTGACTGATGAGTTAAAGTTTGTAACTACATGTCTTTAAAGTCCGTCTGACTGATGAGTTAAAGTCTGTAACTAGTCACTACATGTCTTTAAAGTCCATCTGACTGATGAGTTAAAGTCTGTAACTAGTCACTACATGTCTTTAAAGTCCGTCTGACTGATGAGTTAAAGGATAACGTCGGTGTAATACTTCTTCTTTTCTTATTGTCAACATAGTCTGTTAAAACAAGTCAGTATAATTCATCACTGATGAACTCTGTTAAAACAAGTCAGTATAATTCATCACTGATGAACTCTGTTAAAACAAGTCAGTATAATTCCTCACTGATTAACTCTGTTCTGTGACTGGTGGATATGAGCTATAATCTGTGCTGGATGGACCATGTTTGTAGATTAAATTACACCTTTACTTCATCCTTTACTTCCCCTCCTCCTTCTCTCACTCACTCTCTCACTCTCTCACTCACTCGCCCACTCGCTCTCTCTCTCTCTCTCTCTCTCTCTCTCTCTCTCTCTCTCTCTCTCTCTCTCTCTCTCTCTCTCTCTCTCTCTCTCTCTCTCTCGCTCGCTCTGTGTCTTAGGGAGCACAACAAGAAGGCCGGTGGGGTGGGTCCCCCTCCTGAGTCCAGGGGGAGGCGTGGCAGACACCGCGCCCCGCCCTCCCTCCCCCCCGCCCCCTCCCCCCGGGGGGGCTGCCAGCCGGAGGAGGGGTCCTGCACCGCGACGCCGCCCCGTCAGATCCCCCTGAAGTTCCGCTGCCGGACGGAGCTCCACAAGATCCATGTGCTGTCGGTACGTCCGGAACATTCTGCTCCCTTACTGTCACTGAACAGGTCTTCTGCTGATTCACCACCAGAGGCCGCCATTGTATCTGAGAATGTGTCCTAAACGCCACGTAAACCACCACATCTGTCTCAACGCCACGTAAACCACCACATCTGTCTAAACGCCACGTAAACCACCACATCTGTCTCAACGCCACGTAAACCACCACATCTGTCTAAACGCCACGTAAACCACCACATCTGTCTAAACGCCACGTAAACCACCACATCTGTCTCAACGCCACGTAAACCACCTCATCTGTCTAAACGCCACGTAAACCACCACATCTGTCTAAACGCCACGTAAACCACCACATCTGTCTAAACGCCACGTAAACCACCACATCTGTCTCAACGCCACGTAAACCACCACATCTGTCTCAACGCCACGTAAACCACCACATCTGTCTCAACGCCACGTAAACCACCACATCTGTCTAAACGCCACGTAAACCACCACATCTGTCTAAACGCCACGTAAACCACCACATCTGTCTAAACGCCACGTAAACCACCACATCTGTCTAAACGCCACGTAAACCACCACATCTGTCTAAACGCCACGTAAACCACCACATCTGTCTAAACGCCACGTAAACCACCACATCTGTCTCAACACAATGATCGCCAGATGGCGCTGTGGGCGTATGGCCGTTTGTGCCAGCGCTTTGTTCAATGGGATAATGCCGGTGTTTGCAACTGCTAAAACGATATTAAATATTGTAGCTATGGATCTAATAACATTGTCGATTGTCGGTGAGTTTCTTCCGGTCAACATGCAACATCCGTACATTTCCGTTTTTATACCGTGGTGAATATGAGTATAGTTTGAGTGATTCTGAGTAATCCCAGGAAAAGATGCGAAAACAGCGTTTTAGTGAAATTCACAAAACACGTTGCCATTCCTCGCTTGGATTAACAATCAATCTGAAATCAACGCTAGATTATCGGTATTATCTTTCATCATGCACGCATGAAGGGGAGACGGGGCCGCTCCGTGCTTCTGATCGCTACCAACACACACACACACACACACACACACACACACACACACACCACCCCGACACGCTTTGATCGCGGGAAAGAATTATCGGATCAACGCAAGATCAATAACATTATAGTCCCTTACCTTGTCTATGATGTACTGCAAAAAGAATAATCCACTTATCTGATCGCCATTCCAAATACAAACAACACAGAACCAGAACAACACAGAACCAGAACAACACAGAACCAGAACAACACAGAACCAGGAACACAGAACCAGGAACACAGAACCAGAACAACGCAGAACCAGAACAACACAGAACCAGAACAACACAGAACCATGGAAGCCTACAGTCTTTTAATTGTCACAGGTTTTCCACAAAGGACATTGGTTTTTTATTTTAACCTTCTCAGGGCCTCTCTGTAGTGTAGCTACTGATCTTTATCTGTTATTTATATTAGGTTTATTTTAACCTTCTCACGGCCTCTCTGTAGTGTAGCTACTGATCTTTATCTGTTATTTATATTAGGTTTATTTTAACCTTCTCACGGCCTCTCTGTAGTGTAGCTACTGATCTTTATCTGTTATTTATATTAGGTTTATTTTAACCTTCTCAGGGCCTCTCTGTAGTGTAGCTACTGATCTTTATCTGTTATTTATATTAGGTTTATTTTAACCTTCTCACGGCCTCTCTGTAGTGTAGCTACTGATCTTTATCTGTTATTTATATTAGGTTTATTTTAACCTTCTCACGGCCTCTCTGTAGTGTAGCTACTGATCTTTATCTGTTATTTATATTAGGTTTATTTTAACCTTCTCACGGCCTCTCTGTAGTGTAGCTACTGATCTTTATCTGTTATTTATATTAGGTTTATTTTAACCTTCTCACGGCCTCTCTGTAGTGTAGCTACTGATCTTTATCTGTTATTTATATTAGGTTTATTTTAACCTTCTCACGGCCTCTCTGTAGTGTAGCTACTGATCTTTATCTGTTATTTATATTAGGTTTATTTTAACCTTCTCAGACCTCTCTGTAGTGTAGCTACTGATCTTTATCTGTTATTTATATTAGGTTTATTTTAACCTTCTCACGGCCTCTCTGTAGTGTAGCTACTGATCTTTATCTGTTATTTATATTAGGTTTATTTTAACCTTCTCACAGCCTCTCTGTAGTGTAGCTACTGATCTTTATCTGTTATTTATATTAGGTTTATTTTAACCTTCTCACGGCCTCTCTGTAGTGTAGCTACTGATCTTTATCTGTTATTTATATTAGGTTTATTTTAACCTTCTCAGACCTCTCTGTAGTGTAGCTACTGATCTTTATCTGTTATTTATATTAGGTTTATTTTAACCTTCTCAGACCTCTCTGTAGTGTAGCTACTGATCTTTATCTGTTATTTATATTAGGTTTATTTTAACCTTCTCACGGCCTCTCTGTAGTGTAGCTACTGATCTTTATCTGTTATTTATATTAGGTTTATTTTAACCTTCTCAGACCTCTCTGTAGTGTAGCTACTGATCTTTATCTGTTATTTATATTAGGTTTATTTTAACCTTCTCAGACCTCTCTGTAGTGTAGCTACTGATCTTTATCTGTTATTTATATTAGGTTTATTTTAACCTTCTCACGGCCTCTCTGTAGTGTAGCTACTGATCTTTATCTGTTATTTATATTAGGTTTATTTTAACCTTCTCACGGCCTCTCTGTAGTGTAGCTACTGATCTTTATCTGTTATTTATATTAGGTTTATTTTAACCTTCTCACAGCCTCTCTGTAGTGTAGCTACTGATCTTTATCTGTTATTTATATTAGGTTTATTTTAACCTTCTCACGGCCTCTCTGTAGTGTAGCTACTGATCTTTATCTGTTATTTATATTAGGTTTATTTTAACCTTCTCAGACCTCTCTGTAGTGTAGCTACTGATCTTTATCTGTTATTTATATTAGGTTTATTTTAACCTTCTCACGGCCTCTCTGTAGTGTAGCTACTGATCTTTATCTGTTATTTATATTAGGTTTATTTTAACCTTCTCAGACCTCTCTGTAGTGTAGCTACTGATCTTTATCTGTTATTTATATTAGGTTTATTTTAACCTTCTCAGACCTCTCTGTAGTGTAGCTACTGATCTTTATCTGTTATTTATATTAGGTTTATTTTAACCTTCTCACGGCCTCTCTGTAGTGTAGCTACTGATCTTTATCTGTTATTTATATTAGGTTTATTTTAACCTTCTCACAGCCTCTCTGTAGTGTAGCTACTGATCTTTATCTGTTATTTATATTAGGTTTATTATAACCTTCTCACGGCCTCTCTGTAGTGTAGCTACTGATCTTTATCTGTTATTTATATTAGGTTTATTTTAACCTTCTCAGACCTCTCTGTAGTGTAGCTACTGATCTTTATCTGTTATTTATATTAGGTTTATTTTAACCTTCTCACGGCCTCTCTGTAGTGTAGCTACTGATCTTTATCTGTTATTTATATTAGGTTTATTTTAACCTTCTCACGGCCTCTCTGTAGTGTAGCTACTGATCTTTATCTGTTATTTATATTAGGTTTATTTTAACCTTCTCAGACCTCTCTGTAGTGTAGCTACTGATCTTTATCTGTTATTTATATTAGGTTTATTTTAACCTTCTCAGGGCCTCTCTGTAGTGTAGCTACTGATCTTTATCTGTTATTTATATTAGGTTTATTTTAACCTTCTCAGACCTCTCTGTAGTGTAGCTACTGATCTTTATCTGTTATTTATATTAGGTTTATTTTAACCTTCTCACGGCCTCTCTGTAGTGTAGCTACTGATCTTTATCTGTTATTTATATTAGGTTTATTATAACCTTCTCACGGCCTCTCTGTAGTGTAGCTACTGATCTTTATCTGTTATTTATATTAGGTTTATTTTAACCTTCTCACGGCCTCTCTGTAGTGTAGCTACTGATCTTTATCTGTTATTTATATTAGGTTTATTTTAACCTTCTCACAGCCTCTCTGTAGTGTAGCTACTGATCTTTATCTGTTATTTATATTAGGTTTATTTTAACCTTCTCACGGCCTCTCTGTAGTGTAGCTACTGATCTTTATCTGTTATTTATATTAGGTTTATTTTAACCTTCTCAGACCTCTCTGTAGTGTAGCTACTGATCTTTATCTGTTATTTATATTAGGTTTATTTTAACCTTCTCAGGGCCTCTCTGTAGTGTAGCTACTGATCTTTATCTGTTATTTATATTAGGTTTATTTTAACCTTCTCAGACCTCTCTGTAGTGTAGCTACTGATCTTTATCTGTTATTTATATTAGGTTTATTTTAACCTTCTCACGGCCTCTCTGTAGTGTAGCTACTGATCTTTATCTGTTATTTATATTAGGTTTATTTTAACCTTCTCAGACCTCTCTGTAGTGTAGCTACTGATCTTTATCTGTTATTTATATTAGGTTTATTTTAACCTTCTCAGACCTCTCTGTAGTGTAGCTACTGATCTTTATCTGTTATTTATATTAGGTTTATTTTAACCTTCTCACGGCCTCTCTGTAGTGTAGCTACTGATCTTTATCTGTTATTTATATTAGGTTTATTTTAACCTTCTCAGACCTCTCTGTAGTGTAGCTACTGATCTTTATCTGTTATTTATATTAGGTTTATTTTAACCTTCTCACGGCCTCTCTGTAGTGTAGCTACTGATCTTTATCTGTTATTTATATTAGGTTTATTATAACCTTCTCACGGCCTCTCTGTAGTGTAGCTACTGATCTTTATCTGTTATTTATATTAGGTTTATTTTAACCTTCTCAGACCTCTCTGTAGTGTAGCTACTGATCTTTATCTGTTATTTATATTAGGTTTATTTTAACCTTCTCAGACCTCTCTGTAGTGTAGCTACTGATCTTTATCTGTTATTTATATTAGGTTTATTTTAACCTTCTCACAGCCTCTCTGTAGTGTAGCTACTGATCTTTATCTGTTATTTATATTAGGTTTATTTTAACCTTCTCACGGCCTCTCTGTAGTGTAGCTACTGATCTTTATCTGTTATTTATATTAGGTTTATTTTAACCTTCTCACGGCCTCTCTGTAGTGTAGCTACTGATCTTTATCTGTTATTTATATTAGGTTTATTTTAACCTTCTCAGACCTCTCTGTAGTGTAGCTACTGATCTTTATCTGTTATTTATATTAGGTTTATTTTAACCTTCTCAGACCTCTCTGTAGTGTAGCTACTGATCTTTATCTGTTATTTATATTAGGTTTATTTTAACCTTCTCAGACCTCTCTGTAGTGTAGCTACTGATCTTTATCTGTTATTTATATTAGGTTTATTTTAACCTTCTCAGACCTCTCTGTAGTGTAGCTACTGATCTTTATCTGTTATTTATATTAGGTTTATTTTAACCTTCTCACAGCCTCTCTGTAGTGTAGCTACTGATCTTTATCTGTTATTTATATTAGGTTTATTTTAACCTTCTCACAGCCTCTCTGTAGTGTAGCTACTGATCTTTATCTGTTATTTATATTAGGTTTATTTTAACCTTCTCACGGCCTCTCTGTAGTGTAGCTACTGATCTTTATCTGTTATTTATATTAGGTTTATTTTAACCTTCTCACGGCCTCTCTGTAGTGTAGCTACTGATCTTTATCTGTTATTTATATTAGGTTTATTTTAACCTTCTCACGGCCTCTCTGTAGTGTAGCTACTGATCTTTATCTGTTATTTATATTAGGTTTATTTTAACCTTCTCAGACCTCTCTGTAGTGTAGCTACTGATCTTTATCTGTTATTTATATTAGGTTTATTTTAACCTTCTCAGACCTCTCTGTAGTGTAGCTACTGATCTTTATCTGTTATTTATATTAGGTTTATTTTAACCTTCTCAGACCTCTCTGTAGTGTAGCTACTGATCTTTATCTGTTATTTATATTAGGTTTATTTTAACCTTCTCACGGCCTCTCTGTAGTGTAGCTACTGATCTTTATCTGTTATTTATATTAGGTTTATTTTAACCTTCTCACGGCCTCTCTGTAGTGTAGCTACTGATCTTTATCTGTTATTTATATTAGGTTTATTTTAACCTTCTCAGGGCCTCTCTGTAGTGTAGCTACTGATCTTTATCTGTTATTTATATTAGGTTTATTTTAACCTTCTCACGGCCTCTCTGTAGTGTAGCTACTGATCTTTATCTGTTATTTATATTAGGTTTATTTTAACCTTCTCACAGCCTCTCTGTAGTGTAGCTACTGATCTTTATCTGTTATTTATATTAGGTTTATTTTAACCTTCTCAGACCTCTCTGTAGTGTAGCTACTGATCTTTATCTGTTATTTATATTAGGTTTATTTTAACCTTCTCACGGCCTCTCTGTAGTGTAGCTACTGATCTTTATCTGTTATTTATATTAGGTTTATTTTAACCTTCTCACGGCCTCTCTGTAGTGTAGCTACTGATCTTTATCTGTTATTTATATTAGGTTTATTTTAACCTTCTCACGGCCTCTCTGTAGTGTAGCTACTGATCTTTATCTGTTATTTATATTAGGTTTATTTTAACCTTCTCAGACCTCTCTGTAGTGTAGCTACTGATCTTTATCTGTTATTTATATTAGGTTTATTTTAACCTTCTCACGGCCTCTCTGTAGTGTAGCTACTGATCTTTATCTGTTATTTATATTAGGTTTATTTTAACCTTCTCAGACCTCTCTGTAGTGTAGCTACTGATCTTTATCTGTTATTTATATTAGGTTTATTTTAACCTTCTCAGACCTCTCTGTAGTGTAGCTACTGATCTTTATCTGTTATTTATATTAGGTTTATTTTAACCTTCTCACGGCCTCTCTGTAGTGTAGCTACTGATCTTTATCTGTTATTTATATTAGGTTTATTTTAACCTTCTCACAGCCTCTCTGTAGTGTAGCTACTGATCTTTATCTGTTATTTATATTAGGTTTATTTTAACCTTCTCACGGCCTCTCTGTAGTGTAGCTACTGATCTTTATCTGTTATTTATATTAGGTTTATTTTAACCTTCTCAGACCTCTCTGTAGTGTAGCTACTGATCTTTATCTGTTATTTATATTAGGTTTATTTTAACCTTCTCAGACCTCTCTGTAGTGTAGCTACTGATCTTTATCTGTTATTTATATTAGGTTTATTTTAACCTTCTCACGGCCTCTCTGTAGTGTAGCTACTGATCTTTATCTGTTATTTATATTAGGTTTATTTTAACCTTCTCAGACCTCTCTGTAGTGTAGCTACTGATCTTTATCTGTTATTTATATTAGGTTTATTTTAACCTTCTCACGGCCTCTCTGTAGTGTAGCTACTGATCTTTATCTGTTATTTATATTAGGTTTATTATAACCTTCTCACGGCCTCTCTGTAGTGTAGCTACTGATCTTTATCTGTTATTTATATTAGGTTTATTTTAACCTTCTCACGGCCTCTCTGTAGTGTAGCTACTGATCTTTATCTGTTATTTATATTAGGTTTATTTTAACCTTCTCACAGCCTCTCTGTAGTGTAGCTACTGATCTTTATCTGTTATTTATATTAGGTTTATTTTAACCTTCTCACGGCCTCTCTGTAGTGTAGCTACTGATCTTTATCTGTTATTTATATTAGGTTTATTTTAACCTTCTCAGACCTCTCTGTAGTGTAGCTACTGATCTTTATCTGTTATTTATATTAGGTTTATTTTAACCTTCTCACGGCCTCTCTGTAGTGTAGCTACTGATCTTTATCTGTTATTTATATTAGGTTTATTTTAACCTTCTCACGGCCTCTCTGTAGTGTAGCTACTGATCTTTATCTGTTATTTATATTAGGTTTATTTTAACCTTCTCAGACCTCTCTGTAGTGTAGCTACTGATCTTTATCTGTTATTTATATTAGGTTTATTTTAACCTTCTCACGGCCTCTCTGTAGTGTAGCTACTGATCTTTATCTGTTATTTATATTAGGTTTATTTTAACCTTCTCACGGCCTCTCTGTAGTGTAGCTACTGATCTTTATCTGTTATTTATATTAGGTTTATTTTAACCTTCTCACGGCCTCTCTGTAGTGTAGCTACTGATCTTTATCTGTTATTTATATTAGGTTTATTTTAACCTTCTCAGACCTCTCTGTAGTGTAGCTACTGATCTTTATCTGTTATTTATATTAGGTTTATTTTAACCTTCTCACGGCCTCTCTGTAGTGTAGCTACTGATCTTTATCTGTTATTTATATTAGGTTTATTTTAACCTTCTCACGGCCTCTCTGTAGTGTAGCTACTGATCTTTATCTGTTATTTATATTAGGTTTATTTTAACCTTCTCAGACCTCTCTGTAGTGTAGCTACTGATCTTTATCTGTTATTTATATTAGGTTTATTTTAACCTTCTCAGGGCCTCTCTGTAGTGTAGCTACTGATCTTTATCTGTTATTTATATTAGGTTTATTTTAACCTTCTCACGGCCTCTCTGTAGTGTAGCTACTGATCTTTATCTGTTATTTATATTAGGTTTATTTTAACCTTCTCACGGCCTCTCTGTAGTGTAGCTACTGATCTTTATCTGTTATTTATATTAGGTTTATTTTAACCTTCTCAGACCTCTCTGTAGTGTAGCTACTGATCTTTATCTGTTATTTATATTAGGTTTATTTTAACCTTCTCAGACCTCTCTGTAGTGTAGCTACTGATCTTTATCTGTTATTTATATTAGGTTTATTTTAACCTTCTCAGACCTCTCTGTAGTGTAGCTACTGATCTTTATCTGTTATTTATATTAGGTTTATTTTAACCTTCTCACGGCCTCTCTGTAGTGTAGCTACTGATCTTTATCTGTTATTTATATTAGGTTTATTTTAACCTTCTCACGGCCTCTCTGTAGTGTAGCTACTGATCTTTATCTGTTATTTATATTAGGTTTATTTTAACCTTCTCAGGGCCTCTCTGTAGTGTAGCTACTGATCTTTATCTGTTATTTATATTAGGTTTATTTTAACCTTCTCACGGCCTCTCTGTAGTGTAGCTACTGATCTTTATCTGTTATTTATATTAGGTTTATTTTAACCTTCTCACAGCCTCTCTGTAGTGTAGCTACTGATCTTTATCTGTTATTTATATTAGGTTTATTTTAACCTTCTCAGACCTCTCTGTAGTGTAGCTACTGATCTTTATCTGTTATTTATATTAGGTTTATTTTAACCTTCTCAGGGCCTCTCTGTAGTGTAGCTACTGATCTTTATCTGTTATTTATATTAGGTTTATTTTAACCTTCTCAGACCTCTCTGTAGTGTAGCTACTGATCTTTATCTGTTATTTATATTAGGTTTATTTTAACCTTCTCAGGGCCTCTCTGTAGTGTAGCTACTGATCTTTATCTGTTATTTATATTAGGTTTATTTTAACCTTCTCACGGCCTCTCTGTAGTGTAGCTACTGATCTTTATCTGTTATTTATATTAGGTTTATTTTAACCTTCTCAGACCTCTCTGTAGTGTAGCTACTGATCTTTATCTGTTATTTATATTAGGTTTATTTTAACCTTCTCAGACCTCTCTGTAGTGTAGCTACTGATCTTTATCTGTTATTTATATTAGGTTTATTTTAACCTTCTCACGGCCTCTCTGTAGTGTAGCTACTGATCTTTATCTGTTATTTATATTAGGTTTATTTTAACCTTCTCACGGCCTCTCTGTAGTGTAGCTACTGATCTTTATCTGTTATTTATATTAGGTTTATTTTAACCTTCTCACGGCCTCTCTGTAGTGTAGCTACTGATCTTTATCTGTTATTTATATTAGGTTTATTTTAACCTTCTCAGACCTCTCTGTAGTGTAGCTACTGATCTTTATCTGTTATTTATATTAGGTTTATTTTAACCTTCTCAGACCTCTCTGTAGTGTAGCTACTGATCTTTATCTGTTATTTATATTAGGTTTATTTTAACCTTCTCACGGCCTCTCTGTAGTGTAGCTACTGATCTTTATCTGTTATTTATATTAGGTTTATTTTAACCTTCTCAGGGCCTCTCTGTAGTGTAGCTACTGATCTTTATCTGTTATTTATATTAGGTTTATTTTAACCTTCTCACGGCCTCTCTGTAGTGTAGCTACTGATCTTTATCTGTTATTTATATTAGGTTTATTTTAACCTTCTCAGACCTCTCTGTAGTGTAGCTACTGATCTTTATCTGTTATTTATATTAGGTTTATTTTAACCTTCTCACGGCCTCTCTGTAGTGTAGCTACTGATCTTTATCTGTTATTTATATTAGGTTTATTTTAACCTTCTCACGGCCTCTCTGTAGTGTAGCTACTGATCTTTATCTGTTATTTATATTAGGTTTATTTTAACCTTCTCACGGCCTCTCTGTAGTGTAGCTACTGATCTTTATCTGTTATTTATATTAGGTTTATTTTAACCTTCTCACGGCCTCTCTGTAGTGTAGCTACTGATCTTTATCTGTTATTTATATTAGGTTTATTTTAACCTTCTCAGACCTCTCTGTAGTGTAGCTACTGATCTTTATCTGTTATTTATATTAGGTTTATTTTAACCTTCTCAGGGCCTCTCTGTAGTGTAGCTACTGATCTTTATCTGTTATTTATATTAGGTTTATTTTAACCTTCTCAGACCTCTCTGTAGTGTAGCTACTGATCTTTATCTGTTATTTATATTAGGTTTATTTTAACCTTCTCAGACCTCTCTGTAGTGTAGCTACTGATCTTTATCTGTTATTTATATTAGGTTTATTTTAACCTTCTCACGGCCTCTCTGTAGTGTAGCTACTGATCTTTATCTGTTATTTATATTAGGTTTATTTTAACCTTCTCAGACCTCTCTGTAGTGTAGCTACTGATCTTTATCTGTTATTTATATTAGGTTTATTTTAACCTTCTCACGGCCTCTCTGTAGTGTAGCTACTGATCTTTATCTGTTATTTATATTAGGTTTATTTTAACCTTCTCAGACCTCTCTGTAGTGTAGCTACTGATCTTTATCTGTTATTTATATTAGGTTTATTTTAACCTTCTCAGGGCCTCTCTGTAGTGTAGCTACTGATCTTTATCTGTTATTTATATTAGGTTTATTTTAACTTTCTCAGGGCCTCTCTGTAGTGTAGCTACTGATCTTTATCTGTTATTTATATTAGGTTTATTATAATTTGAGTAATTCAGGTCTCCATATAACAGTATAGTCCTCGTCCCCACTGGGCTGCAGACAGGGCTATAGGCTAACATCCATCATTCGTTTTTTTCAGAACCACTTCTAGTGCTATTTAGCAACACACTGGTGTTGTTGCTTCTCTCCTCATTTAGGGTGAAAAACAGGTCAAACTGTGCAATAAGCTCTAATGTAATAGGTAACTAGGTAATTACCATAATGCGAGCCCAGCATTTGGGAAAGGAATGGAAGGAATGGCCTCCCTGGCTCAGTGCTGTTGTCCCAACGACCCCTCCGACCTGCAGTGCTCCTCTTGCTCAGCCTAGACCCCACTGTCCTCACATCTCATCTATTGACTGATGATAAGAGTTTGCAAGCAAAGCGATAGACCGGTCCAGTCGATTGGGGGGGGGGGGGGCGCATGTGATCCACTCTCGACACTCGAGACCACTGTTTCCCCCAGGATTTTTTTCAGGGGGGGTGGTAGGCCCCCTGAAACTACTAGTGTTGTCGCGGGGCGCGCGTGTCGCGGAGACGTGGTGTCAACAGTAAGCGCAGTAAGGAGGCTGTTCTCTACACTGAGCTGAAATTAAACTATTGCACATAAATTAGGTAAATAAATATGAACAATATTTACAACACATAAATGAACTAACTACACTAACACACAAAGATATTCAGGAGCACACAAAGATATTCAGGAGCACACAAAGATATTCAGGAGCACACAAAGACATGTAGGAGCACACAAAGATATTCAGGAGCACACAAAGACATGTAGGAGCACACAAAGACATTCAGGAGCACACAAAGACATGTAGGAGCACACAAAGACATTCAGGAGCACACAAAGATATTCAGGAGCACACAAAGCTATTCAGGAGCACACAAAGACATTCAGGAGCACACAAAGATATTCAGGAGCACACAAAGATATTCAGGAGCACACAAAGATATTCAGGAGCACACAAAGACATTCAGGAGCACACAAAGATATTCAGGAGCACACAAAGACATTTACGTTTTTGTGATAGAAAATCCAGAGAAATAAGAGAAATAAAAATAAATCATACAGAAGTCATTTGCATGCAGGAAGCTGGAATCGGCTGGGAAAGGTAGTTTTTTTTTTTTTTTCAACGCTCATTGGGCCTCATTCATGAAGCGATATAAGAACAGATCTCGTTCTTAACTAGCATTTCCTCTTATTTTGTTCTTACCTGGGATTCAGCAATGCTTTCTTATTGTTGCTTTTCTCTCAGGCAAGACCACATTCTAAGTGTGGTCGAGAGCACGCTTACCCAGATAAGAAACTCTTACCCAGATAAGAAACATTAAAAAAAGTCTACCATTCATAATAATAATAATAATAATACATCAGATTTATATAGCGCTTTTCCTAATGCTCAAAAACACTTTACAAAACAAACAATACAATACAGTTTTACTAGATACAATAAAAAAATTGTGCTGTCAATCGATTAAAATATTTAATCTGATTAATCGCATGATTGTCCATAGTTAACTCGCGATTAATTGCATTTTTTTTGTATCTACCTTAAACTGATCTTTTCCTAGTTTTAATACTCTTATCAACATGAGAGTCAACAAATGCTTGCTTTATGCAGCCATTTAACACAAAAGGATGACCCTCATGCATTGCAAATTTGCATCAAATTCAAAACAGAGTGATGCACAAAATAACTTAAAAGAAAATAATAATTTAAAACAATGAATAAAGTGCATGAAATAATAGGGGAAAGAAAACGTTAGGAACTTGTTACATTCACCCACACAAGGGCTGAGGACTCACCCCCCGCCCCCCCCCCCCCCCCCCCCCCCTCTCTCACACACACACACACACACACACACACACACACACACACACACACACTAAAGGCCTCTGCATGCTACAGCAAATTCAAAGCAACTTCGACACAACATCGACAAAGCAACGGTGTTGCAGACACTCTACCTTTATGCTTCTGCAAAATCAACGCGCAGCCTATGTAACATTGTACCCCGTATGTAGCTAGGTTCCCTAGATAGATGACGCTTCCCTTCTCAACCAACCCATTGATAAAAGCAGAAAAATAAGCATAATTTTTACTTCCGGGCGGGGGGTTTCAAAATAAAAGAGCGAGTCTAAAAGCACCGTAAATACGTTTATTTTTTACAATATCTAACGTTACACGAACCTAAACTAATCTAAAGTTAGTTTAGGTTCGTGTTAACGTTAGATTATGTACAAAATAAACGTATTTCCGGTGCTTTTAGTCGTCGCTCTTTTATTTTGAAATTCCCCGACCGGAAGTATTATAGTGTCTGTTGCTAGCAGCTTAACCTTTGTCAGCCAGTTCTTTGCTTTTTAACGTAACTTCATTCGTTTCCAATGGAGAGGAGAGAAAGACCGGCTCGCTCACATGCAGCTCAAACTACCTATTGGAATAAATTAATTGATTGATGTTTAACTTGTCCCTGTGTGTGTCCAGTCATTTCGACTAGCAAACGTTGTATTTAACGTTAAAGTTACCTCAGGATACCATTGTATTTAGTTGGTTAGCTATGCAGCTAATGTGGATAGCATTTTGTATAGCACCAATGCTAGCTGGCTGGCTACAGGTTTATTTACTAAATTATGGAGGCTTTTTTATCGTCAAGGTAAGAGAGGATTTGTCATGATCAACTGAAGGCGTATGCTATGGAACAATATGTGCTTGGGTTTTCAGAAAAAGGCCAGCTATGTGACGCAAATTATTTAGCATCAACGCTGGCTGGCTACAACAATGGCGGATGGTATTCTCTGCGATACCTATATTATTCTATGACAGCCCCGCCCCCATTCGCTAACCAACCAATCACTGCTACGCAATATCAACGCAACGGTTGTTTAGGTTAGATTTTGGAGACATGTACGCAGCATCCTCGCAACAGTCTACAAGACCCTAAACAACAACCGCGCTGAAATCGCGCTGATGTTGTGTTGAAGTTGCTTTGAAGTTGCTGTAGCATGTAGAGGCCTTAAGGC
>NW_028169206.1:0-13126 GCF_963971535.1 Notolepis coatsorum | reverse complement strand
CGTTTCCATCCCAATAATAATAATAATAATAACACACGCACTCTAAATGAGTCACTCCCGAGCCCTCGTGGTATTCCTCTCTCTCTCTCTCTCTCTCTCTCTCTCTCTCTCTCTCTCTCTCTCTCTCTCTCTCTCTTTTTCTCTCTCTCTCTCTCTCTCTCTCTCTCTCTCTCTCTCTCTCTCCCTCTCTCTCTCTCTCTCTCTCTCTCTCTCTCTCTCTCTCTCTCTCTCTCTCCCTCTCTCTCTCTAACGGCCCCCCACTGACCCTCTACCGATGCGTTACGACGTGGCGGGTAATGTTCTCTCTTTGCACCGGGAGCTGCTGCCGTGAGAGCGAACGCAGAGAGCCGCGGCGGTGAGAAACAGCGGCGACTCATGGAAAGTGACCGTAAACCGATACGCGGCTTATATGATCAATATTTTAATTATGTCCTTGACGAGATCGTTCGCTCCTTGACCGACTTGGAAACGCCGGGGTTCGGGTGAAATCAAAGGCGCGGGTTTGATTTGGAAAAGTGCGTCACGAGCATAGGCGTAGGTTTAGGGTGGTGTTGGGGGTGGGGGGGGGGGGGGTGGGACATGTCCTCTTATTGAGAAGAGGTCAACTTGTCCCCCTTCAGAAATTATAGCTAATATGAAAGACGACCCCCTCCCCAATAGGAGTACAAATATTGATATATCCTTCTTAGATGTAACTATGTATAATAATACAGAATACATATTTGAAAGCAATACAGAACGCCTGAGAGCCGTACTGCATTATATTCCATTATATTTGTGTCAGCAGAATGTTGTCTTTTCCTTTACATAAATAAAGTCATTTCCACCGTAAATGGATGCAGAAAAGGCACACATTGGTGCATAAAAGTTAATGGGGGAGGACCCCCAGACACACACACACACACACACACACACACACACACACACACACACACACACACGCACGCACGCACGCACGCACGCACACACACACACACATACACACACACACACGCATGCACGCACGCACGCACGCACGCACACACACACACACATACACACACACACACACACACACACACACACACACACACACACACACACACACACACACACACACACACACACACACACACACACACACACACACACACACACACACACACACACACACACACACACACACACACACACACACACACACACACACACACACACACACACACACACACACACACACACTTAAACTGTCCCCCACAGTGTTGAAACCAAACCTGACAGCCTGCCTTACAAAATGCTTTAACTTATTGTTACCAAAAAGCATTACAATAACAGCATTGTGATCGTATAGTATGAATTAGTTCCCATTACGGTTCAACAGTCAACACATGCAATACAATGATACTGTATCTTTCCTATCACATCATGCCAATAACAATCAGTCTCAGCGAAGATGGAAGAAAACATAAAATAAACAGAGTTAAAGCACACAATTATATAGCCTCATTTTACGTGTGTGTGTGTGTGTGTGTGTGTGTGTGTGTGTGTGCTTTCAATACAAAAACAATCACTCACCCAGTGATGTGGTTCTTTGACTTGCCATGTCTGTCGATGGACCTGCCGGCTGTGGAACTCTCTGCCCAGGGCCATCCAAAACTCCCCCACTGTTGCTGTCTTCAAGAGGGGTGTGAAACGACATCTGCAACAATAGGTTGCAGAGGGTGCTTGGCCACCACTCCTGAAGAACAGGAACATGATATGCTGTAATGAGGCTCTTTCAGAAAATTGTGTTGTCTATTAATCTACTTGTTGTATCTATCTTATCTTCTTGACTCTTTCTTTGTGATTTATTGTATTCTTCTTGGGACCATGTTGGAAACAAGTCGACAGACGTTCACATGTTATCCTTGTACCCCTTGTTTTTATACTTTTGTATAAATTGTATAAATAAAAATCAAATCAAATCATCAAATCTGGACAGATGAGTTAGATCAGAATACCCAGTGGTGGTCCAGGGATTGTTTAGGACACCTTGTCGAACAGGAGGCATGGCCAGCAAAATATAGCTCCCTTAGCCGATCCAGTTAGCCATTCTGTTCATCTGTAGTTTTCGATATTAAAAGAACGTTGTACCTTACTCTCTCTCTCTCTCTCGTCTGAACAATACACAATTGCGGTGTCAGCCTTCCATTTTCTTTCATTTTCAATTGTCAGAGTCAGAGTCAGAGTCAGAGATTTTATTTGCCATGTATGGACGAATCCACATTGGAATACACAGGTACTACAGAGCAAACACTGTGTGTCTACAACTAATCCAATACAGGAGCAGAGTAGAAACAGTACAGAGAAAAAAATATGTAAAAACACAGACAGTATAAAAGGACAAATGTTAAAGTTGATATCAACATCCCCTAAAAGTGCATATCATAGTAAAGTGCATAGTGCATAGAGGCACAATTTACAGTAAAAGTGCATTATAATCAAAGTGCGTGATGCACAGACACACAGAAACAGCACTTCCACAACCTGACTATTAACACACCAAAACAAAAATAGGATAATATACAAAACTAGCCTTTGGAGTTATTCAGGCTGCGCACAGCACTGGGGAAGAAGCTCTTAGTAAACCGAGAGGTAGAGCGTGTGATGGAGCGGTAACGTCTGCCCGAAGGGAGGGGGACAAAGAGGCCTGCGGCTGGGTGACCAGAGGGGTCGTTGTTGTATTTTTCATCTCTGTGTTATTGTTGTTCAAATCGTAACTTTATGAAATGGTTCACTATCAGAAACTCTCCAAATGACATCATATCATAAATCAATCTGTCTAGACTGTCTGACAAAAGTATCGTTTTATTTTTCAAACTTATTCAAGTATAAGCATCATAACCATGTCACAACAACAGCAGTTATAATGTATATTATCATCAATACGTTATAGTTTACCAATAGGTTAAAGTGTTATTAGATAGATTTTCGTTTTCGTTATTCTATTGTTTTGGTCGTGAAAGTCGACCATTTTGGAAAAATTGAATGTCGGGAATTGTAGTTCTTTTGACGTCATTTTGAAGAGGACAACGAGAGCTTTCGATGACACTTCCCAAAGGCCTCTATGGGGCTTCAAGCTAATTACTTCTGTATGAATTTTTTTATATCTCTTATTACTCTGGATAATAAACCACAAAACGTAACGTTATATCGGATATCAATAGTTAAGATGGATGTACTACCTAGAATCAACTTCTTCAGTTCAATGCTACCGTTACCCCCTCCAGAGGGTTACTGGAAAAGATTACACTCCTCCACATAGAAATTTATTTGGAATAACAAACCACCACGTATAAAAAGATCCACCGCACAGAGAAATAAAGCAGATGGTGGCATGGCATTTCCAGATTTTTTCCACTATTTTAAGGCGTACACATTAAGACCATTGACAACATGGTTTGATCCCCAAGCATTAGTATCCTGGAGAAAATTAGAAGAAAACATAGTAGCCCCACATAGACTGAAGGACATAGCATACACTAAACTACCAATCAAGCACTGTGAACGGAAATTTGGCCCCATAATTACTCATGCGATCCGGATATGGCGTGAAACACACAAAAAAAATCCTAACCCACATAAATGGCACAATCATACTCCCTTATTCAATAACAATGCACTCTTAATTGAAAAACGACCTATACGATTCCCTATATGGGAAGAGCAAGGCATACACTCATTAGGGGATGTTTTTAACAAACAGGGTTTTTGTAGTTATGGAGAAATATGCAAAAAATTTAATCTCACCAAGTCCACATGGCTTTTTTACATACAGTTACGGCTATGTTTGAAGTCTCACGGTGTTCCATTAGACATACCAATTGAACACCACAGATACCACAAATTCTTCTATGAAAGAGAGACATCGAGAGGTTTTGTTTCAGATTTTTATCATCAATTACTAACGTCCTCGTATGAAACCCTCCAACTAGACTCTGCCTGGAGGAGGGATATACCAGACCTGGAAAGTGACTTTGATTGGCAAGGAGCCTGGGCAAATGTCCGACTTACATCAAGGAACCCGGACCATCAACAAATCAATCTTAACTATATTCACAGGACATACTTGACTCCTATAAGATTGAGCAGAATGGGTCTTAAACAAGACTCCAAATGCTCCCAATGTACAAATGGGGACGAAGGGACATTTATGCACATGTATTGGGACTGCCCACCAGTTAAGACATTCTGGAAAGATGTGACCCAACAATTATCAAAACTCGTATCTTGGAATATACCTGTACACCCCTCGGTATTACTATTGAATGATGTTTTTGAGTTTGCAGTAAAGCCACAGCTAAAGAGATTGGTTTTATCGGGTATCACAGTAGCTAAAAAGCTGATTGCATCATGCTGGTTTCAACCGGAAAAAATGTGCCGGAAAGTTTGGTTTCTTACATATCTCGATGTGATTTATCAAGAAATATCTACAGCAAGAATTCTGGGTCTCAATGAATCCAAAATGTCAATGTGGTTAGAAGTGGTGGAGAGAATAAAAGCTAGCTTATAATGGTAGTGTCTGGTTAGGTGCGAGGGATAATGGAGGTACTATCCAAGGTGGGGTCCGGGAGGGGGGGGTTCGAGCTGGAGCA
The DNA here is from genome assembly GCF_963971535.1 of Notolepis coatsorum. Taxonomy (NCBI): domain Eukaryota; kingdom Metazoa; phylum Chordata; class Actinopteri; order Aulopiformes; family Paralepididae; genus Notolepis; species Notolepis coatsorum. The sequence continues at coordinate 8,513 of NW_028169206.1, read as the reverse complement.
TATGTGTGTAGGTTTTTAGATAACAGGTATTAGGGGTATATCCTATATAAGACAATCAACTAAAATGTGATTTCATTGGATGTGCACTGACAACTAATGCTTGTATATCTTATCGTGTGTTGTCATGTTTGTTTATGTGTTTGTTTAAAAAATAATAAAAAAATAAAATACAAAAAAAAACGTAACGTTATTGGCATATATGGGAGGACAGTTAGTTTGTCTCCCTATTTCTAGCATGTAGCAACAATCAGATTTTAAATTAGTTTCAAAATGGTGGCACCCTGGCAAAAATAAAAAAGCTACTGTACATACAGTAGATTTCATTGTTGATACTAAATCCAAATTGAACTCGGGCATTTTAAATATAAGATTTGGCACAATCCATAAATGTGTGAATTGGCTATAATAAGGTAATTTATAAGCCTGCTATTCTATATTCTATAATAATATTTCAAATTGCATTGGTCCGGATGGGAGAATTCAGTACTGTATCTACAAAACCTTCTGTTTAATCATTAGATCCTTAGACTTTTGTACACATGATCTCAAGAAGGCACTGAACGAGATCGGTGGCAGTTTTTCATGTCTGGTAATTTTTTGCATGGTGTTATTCACTGTCAAAGATGCAAAGAAAAATCATAATTCATATTCTCCTTTGTTTCATCACAATTTAAGCAAGCCTAGTAACAGACACAATATTTCTGACACTGGGAATATATTCACTGAGGTCCATAGATGTCCCTAGATACCAAGAATATACAAATGTACGTTGTAGAAGTGGAGCAATATTCCATTTACTTAGGTATGTATTTTAGGCAGATTTTCAGAAAATAGGGCTCCGGGCTTAAGAGGCACTTAAAGGTAGAATGTGTAACATCATCAAACATTAGATGTAAAAGATAATTGATTGAAACCTTTAATTATTCTCTAAATTAACATTGAGGTTTTACCCTCATTTGTGTTGCCATCAAGATTATACAGTTCAAGTACATGTGAAAGGGTGAAGAATACATTTGCATAAATACTGTTGTGATTGTGTTGTGACTTTCGCTCTGTTTGTCTGTGTCTCAGTCCCTCCCCTCATGTGTCTCTTCTATGTCCAGCAGTTCTATGTTTGTCTGTGTCTCAGTCCCTCTCCTTGTGTGTCTCTTCTATGTCCAGCAGCTCTATGTTTGTCTGTGTCTCAGTCCCTTTCCTCGCGTGTGTCTCTTCTATGTCCAGCGCTTCTATGTTTGTCTGTGTATCAGTCCCTCTCCTCGTGTGTCTCTTCTATGTCCAGCGCTTCTATGTTTGTCTGTGTCTCAGTCCCTCTCCTCGCGTGTCTCTTCTATGTCCAGCACTTCTATGTTTGTCAGTGTCTCAGTCCCTCTCCTCGCGTGTCTCTTCTATGTCCAGCGCTTCTATGTTTGTCTGCGTCTCACCCAGCTGTGTCTCACTTGTAATCACCCTGGCTGTCATTAGTTGTGTCATCACACCCGTGTGTATATATATGTCAGTCATTGTTCGGTCGTTACCACACAGGTTCACCGCTCAGAGCCTCCGGTAATCTGCTCAAGAATATACAAATGTACGTTGTAGAAGTGGAGCAATATTCCATTTACTTAGGTATGTATTTTAGGCAGATTTTCAGAAAATAGGGCTCCGGGCTTAAGAGGCACTTAAAGGTAGAATGTGTAACATCATCAAACATTAGATGTAAAAGATAATTGATTGAAACCTTTAATTATTCTCTAAATTAACATTGAGGTTTTACCCTCATTTGTGTTGCCATCAAGATTATACAGTTCAAGTACATGTGAAAGGGTGAAGAATACATTTGCATAAATACTGTTGTGATTGTGTTGTGACTTTCGCTCTGTTTGTCTGTGTCTCAGTCCCTCCCCTCATGTGTCTCTTCTATGTCCAGCAGTTCTATGTTTGTCTGTGTCTCAGTCCCTCTCCTTGTGTGTCTCTTCTATGTCCAGCAGCTCTATGTTTGTCTGTGTCTCAGTCCCTTTCCTCGCGTGTCTCTTCTATGTCCAGCGGCTCTATGTTTGTCTGTGTCTCAGTCCCTCTCCTCGCGTGTCTCTTCTATGTCCAGCGGCTCTATGTTTGTCTGTGTCTCAGTCCCTCTCCTCGTGTGTCTCTTCTATGTCCAGCGCTTCTATGTTTGTCTGTGTCTCAGTCCCTCTCCTCGTGTGTCTCTTCTATGTCCAGCGGCTCTATGTTTGTCTGTGTATCAGTCCCTCTCCTCGCATGTCTCTTCTATGTCCAGCGGCTCTATGTTTGTCTGTGTATCAGTCCCTCTCCTCATGTGTCTCTTCTATGTCCAGCGCTTCTATGTTTGTCTGTGTCTCAGTCCCTCTCCTCGTGTGTCTCTTCTATGTCCAGCAGCTCTATGTTTGTCTGTGTATCAGTCCCTTTCCTCGTGTGTCTCTTCTATGTCCAGCAGCTCTATGTTTTTCAGTGTCTCAGTCCCTCTCCTCGTGTGTCTCTTCTATGTCCAGCGCTTCTATGTTTGTCTGTGTCTCAGTCCCTCTCCTCGTGTGTCTCTTCTATGTCCAGCGCTTCTATGTTTGTCTGTGTATCACAGTCCCTCTCCTCGCGTGTCTCTTCTATGTCCAGCGGCTCTATGTTTGTCTGTGTCTCAGTCCCTCTCCTCGCGTGTCTCTTCTATGGCCAGCGGCTCTATGTTTGTCTGTGTCTCAGTCCCTCTCCTCGTGTGTCTCTTCTATGTCCAGCAGCTCTATGTTTGTCTGTGTCTCAGTCCCTCTCCTCGTGTGTCTCTTCTATGTCCAGCGCTTCTATGTTTGTCTGTGTCTCAGTCCCTCTCCTCGCGTGTCTCTTCTATGTCCAGCACTTCTATGTTTGTCAGTGTCTCAGTCCCTCTCCTCGCGTGTCTCTTCTATGTCCAGCGCTTCTATGTTTGTCTGCGTCTCACCCAGCTGTGTCTCACTTGTAATCACCCTGGCTGTCATTAGTTGTGTCATCACACCCGTGTGTATATATATGTCAGTCATTGTTCGGTCGTTACCACACAGGTTCACCGCTCAGAGCCTCCGGTAATCTGCTCTCTGGCCTCTGTTTACAACACGAACGCGCCACAGTGAACCTGTTGTTGTTGTTGATACACCTATGCATTAACACATTGACCGCCGGGACTTAGCCGGACCCCACTCTAGCACTAGCAGCCACGCTTCAAAATATAGGAGTGCATCACCTTAGTGTGTGTATACGCTCACCTAGCAGTCACTTTAGCATGAACACACACACACACACACACACATGCTGCACACGCTCACACTCAACGGCCACTTTACACAATGAAAGGTCACTTTAAAAACAAGTGGTTCTTGTATAGTAAACAGATGGATAGCAAGTTAGCATAAGGACACATAGTATAACTGTAGATTGTATAGTATAGCAGTGTACATAAGACCCAGTGCCTCATCCGTAGCTAACAGTGTATTGCACTATCGCAGGACCTTAGCATGTCTACCATGCTTTTTGTCAACTTTATCATGTACATATACCTGTTAGGTCTTATTCTTATTACTTGTATTATTGCACAAATGTCTTATTCTCATCCTATTCTTATTATTGTATTATTGCACAATCGCTGCGGGCATGACCCCCCGCATTTCACTGTATGCTTGTATGCCGTGACAAATAAAACTCTTGACTTGACTTGACTTGACTTGACTTGACTTGTTTGTAGAGCTATAACTATATTCTATATTATAGCTATGGATACAATACTATGGCCCATTTGACATCACCTATCTATTGTTCAATATGTGAAAAAGAATAAATATTTCCATCCATACGTTCCCGTGTTATACCGTGGTGAATATAAGTATGATTTTAGAGCGGTCTAGGGTAATTCCCGAAGCCGTATACGTCAATTCCACTATAGACGTTGCCGTTTCTTGGCTGTACACGCTATTATTCGTTTCTGATTATTTGATTGTCAGTAACGGCATTCGTATTGAACACTAAAAACGCTTATCAGCCCGATCGGTATAAAAGCATTGCAGGATCAAGCAAAAATGTACGTCAGATCGTCCTTACCTGTGATCGGGAGTATTCCAAAAATTATATTCCAATTGTTTGATTGCCATCTGGTACATCCAATGTCCATTTGGTCCACGGCATAATCCACCACAACATATGGATCGGGGATATTTGACGCGCTTCAATGGAACCTGGGAGAACCGCTCGCCTCGCCCGACAAGGAAAAATGAAACCGGAGACAAGATACAAGGTTACAAAGGGTGCTCGATACCGCCGTCTAGCTGCATGCGGCCGGTATTGCACTTTGGCGACTTCAGACTCATTCCCTATGGTAACACGAAGGTCCCTGGATGAATAATAAATAAAAATATCGAATAAAAGGAAAAACAATCAAATAACGAGTATACTCGTTGTTGGCGTTCAACGATTGGCGCCCAATAACGAGTAAACTCGCTGTTGGCGGGGAATGTGTTATTGACATTATTAAGTAATTTCCGTCATTGTCCTTTGAAATAAGCCCCGCCCCCTTGCATATCTCATGAAGAGAGTGGGAGGTGTCACTGAACTCAGTACAGACTACTACTTTCATTGGTATAGGTTAGCCACGCCCCCATGCGATAAATAAAAATAAAATACCAATAGTGTTTTCCTTTCCGTCTTTAGCTTTCATTAATTAGATGTGTGATTGCCATATATGTTGAATGTTTCTTTCTGAACCCGTACCGGTGAGTGTAAATAATATTGTGCTTATTGAGATGTTCAATTAATCTTTTATAGACAAACTTTTCAAGTATTTTTGACAAAGCAGGTAGGATGGATATACTGTAGGTCTGTAATGGTTGTAATGTCGAAGTGTCCTTGAGCCAAGACACTTAACCCCCGAACTGCTCACCATGAGCAGGTTGGCGCCTTGCATTGTCGCCTCCGCCGTCGGTGTGTAAAATGTGAATGAATGGGTGAATGTGAGGTATACAGTAAGTTGTAAAGCGCTTTGGATAAAAGCTCTATATGAATGCAATCCATATATAAATGCAGTCCAGTGTAATAGTGTGAAATAGTGTATAATAGTGTAACACCGGTTCCTGACAGGCAGCGAGCGAGCGAACTGGAGACGAAATCGTGCGCGACACTGTCCTGATATGAGGCGGCGCGTGTGCGAGTGTGTCTGTGTGTGTGTTACCTGGAAGCACACGGGGGCAAAGCAGCCTGCGATTCTCGACCAATAAAAAGTGTTTAGGGGCGGGACTCGGCCGCGTAATCGCTCAACTAGAGACACAGCGAGCGAATATTTGAGGGGGGAACGACATCGCTGCTCAGTTCGCTGTCGCTCGCGGCAGGTCAGGATAGTACATTTTACACAAACGAATACATTTTAATAATTTTTTCTCGCTCGCGTCGCTCTACGTCAGGAAGGGGTGTAATAGTGTGCTTGTGTAATAATTTAATAGTGTATAATAATGTAACAGTGTATAATAGTGTAATAATATCTAATAGTGTAATAGTATGGTTGTGTAATAAATGTATGTAATAGTGTGTAATAATGTAATAGTGTATAATAGTGTAATAGTATTTAATAGTGTATAATAAAGTAACAGTGTATACTAGTGTAATAATATCTAATAGTGTAATAGTATGGTTGTGTAATAAATGTATGTAATAGTGTGTAATAATGTAATAGTGTATAATAGTGTAATAGTATTTAATAGTGTATAATAATGTAACAGTGTATAATAGTGTAATAATATCTAATAGTGTAATAGTATGGTTGTGTAATACATGTATGTAATAGTGTGTATTAATAATGTAATAGTGTATAATAGTGTAATAGTATTTAATAGTGTAATAGTGTGTAGGTGTAATAGGAATTGGAAGAGTAATAGGAATAGTATGGGGAGATTTGCTTTCATTCTCAACACAGCTGGGCTTTAGTTAGTTATTTCCTCTGTGTATTATCTCTGTGTATGTTGTGCGCATGTGTTTGGATACCGGTAATTAGGGATGCTCGATATTGGCTTTTTTACCGATACCGATCGATATACCGATATTGTCCAACTCTTAATTTCCGATACCGATATCAACCGATACCGATATATGCAGGGTCCCCCCCCCCCCCCCCCCAAAAAAATTCAATAATTTCAGGTAATTAACATTATATATCTCTTGTTGTGGAATTAACACAACGTTATGCATACTTTTGACAATAAATAAAATCAGAATTTGTTCTTACTTGCTTGCCTGGGTAAATAAAGGTTATAGAAATGTAAAAAAAAAAATAGAAAATTTAATAGAAAATTTGAAAACCGATACCGATATTTTCCGATATCACATTTTAATGCCGATATCGGCCGATAATATCGGTAGGCCGATAATATTGGACATGCCTACCGGTAATTATAATGAATGCTAATAGAGGGTCTCTGCATTTGTCAAATATCTTTTGTTTGCTCTGGGAGGGAGAGAGACATAACGTGTGTGGTAATAGGTGCTCTACTGAGCACACCTTTCTAGAGTGCATCTCTCCTGGCCAGCCTGTAACCTGCCCGCCTGCCTGTTGCAATAAAGACCCAGACTTGGGTTCCATGTCACCATCTGCCTCTGCCTGCCTGTGTCCTGCACTTGGGTCCCTCACACAACCCCAGCGTACCTGCACCCAGCTATACCTCCACAGCCTGCCTTCCTCTCCAGAGGCCCCCGTTTACCTCGAACCCGAGCGGGTTCCATGGGCGCTCCAGGTAGCCGCGGTGCCCCCGCCCTGACCCTATAGGGGGTGTGGACGCTCCTGGCAGCTGTCGGGGGGAGAGGTACGTCCGGAGGTACGGATAGCAAGCTAGCATAAGGACACATAGTATAATGTAGATTGTATGTAGCATTGTAGAGTAGTGTACATAAGACCCAGTGCCTCATCCGTAGCTAACAGTGTATTGCACTATCGCAGGACCTTAGCATGTCTTAAATCAAATCAAATCAAATCAAATTTATTTATAAGGCCCAACAACACAAGTTAATGTCCCCATGGGCCGTACAGGTCTTCTTTAAACAAGTCAAGAAGAAAACATAACAATAAGTCAAGAACAGAACAAGAACACCATAAGGTCCAACAAATTTAAAATAAATGCAAATAAATGAAAGAATGCAAGCACTCCCAGACATACCCCACACGAAGGTAAGGAAAAACTCACTAAAACCTAACAATAGGGAAAAATGCTCCACAGGCAGTGTGGAGGAGAGAAACCTTACAAGGGCCATTCAAGGGGGGATCTTACCATGCTTTTTGTAAACTTCATGTACATATACCTGTTATGTCTTATTCTTATTACTTGTATTATTGCAACAAATGTCTTATTCTCATCCTATTGGATTCTTATTATTGTATTATTGCATTATTGTATTATTGCATGACCCCCCCGCATTTCACTGTATGCTTCTATGCCGTGACAAATAAAACTCTTGACTTGACTTGGCCTTCAACACCCGGTTCTTCTCCTCGGAGTGGCGGGTGGGCTGTCCAGCGTCCCCCCCCCCCACCCCCCCCCCCGGCCCGGCCTCTACTCTCTCACCCGTCATGCCCACATCCAGCTGGCACTGCCACAGTCGGTTAGCCCCCCCCCCCAGGTGCCAGAGCAGCCGGGTGGAACGAGGCGATCCCCTCCGAGTGGCAGAGGAGGAGGTTTCTCCCAGGAGTTCGCCGGCCCTTCTCCCTCCCCGAACCCCCCTTCCTGTCCAACCTTGTGGGACGTCCCTTGGGGGGGGGGGGGGGGGGTCCTGTCGACCTCTGTTTGCACCCCACCTGCTATTGTTTTTATGTTCTATGTCCAGTACTTCTATGAAATTAACCCGATCAATGAATGTATATAGATAGTCAAAATATAGACTTGGTAAACACAGGTTTATTATTATTAACGAGTTATAGCATGGATGACCCAACTGAGAGACAGCAGCTGATGTGTCCCCACCAGGTGAGCTCCAGAATCCAGTGAGACGTCAGTCTTTATAGTGTGGCAGCTGGGTAGAATGGGTAGAATGGCCCAGGGTGGGGGGGGGGGGGGAGGAGGAGGGGGGAGGAGGAAGGGGGAAGGAGGGGGTAGACAGACAGAACTTGAGGAGAACAATATGCTGTCTATGGTAGGTGTGTGTGTGGGGGTCACACGTGGAGGGAGGGGGGACATACAATTATTCGACAGTGTCCTACCCACCTGTGTCTCATTTGTCATTACCCCGGGTGTCGCCGGTTTGTCATAATCCCCATAGGTTAGCTCCCCTTGTCAGTCATTGTCTCTCCGTGTTACGCCTGTCTGTCTCCCCTGGCCAGCCTCTCACCTGCCCCGCGCGCCCGCCCGCCTGTCGTAAGAAACACCCAGAGTCGGGTTTCATTTCGCCGCCGTCTGACTCTGCCTCCCTGCGTGCCGTCCTGCACTTGGGGTCGTCCCACCACGACGTTTCTAAATTATTATAGAAAAATAAGGAAGAAAATAAATTGCATGGTATGAAAGAGAGAGATAGAGAGAGAGAGAGGCAGGGAG
>NW_028169207.1:0-20478 GCF_963971535.1 Notolepis coatsorum | reverse complement strand
CAGCTCGATCTCTCAGTGGCGAGGAGTAACGCGTGGGAGGCTCACGCTGCCCCCGACACTTCCTGATTCTACTGCGCAGGCGCACCAACCGACCTGTAGGAGTCGCTGTCCACAACACCCGATCCCCACCCATCAGTTTCCCACCCCCTAATACGGCCAATGTGTATTAGTATGAACGACCAGCTAAACTGAAAGCAATGTGGAGCACTGGGCTCGAACAGGCGAGCCCAGCGTCTCTGCATTCGTGGCGAGCGCCTTGCCCACTACGCCACGTAGCCCGCCCGTCTCTATCTCTCTATCTATCTATCTATCTCTCTATCTTTATCTCCCTCTCTTTCGCTCACTTTCTCTATCTCCCTCTCTTTCACTCTCTCTCTTTCACTCTCTCTCTATCTCTTTATTTCCCGCTTGCTCTCTCTCTCTTTCTCTCTCTATATTTCAATCTCTATATCTCTCTCCCTCTATTTCTCTCTCTTTATTTATCTCTCCCTCTCTATATCTCTCTCTCCACGCCTCTAAATATCCTCACCTCTTAGGAGAGGAGCCGTTTTAATTGTGTTGAAGATATTGGATTTCTTTATACAAATATTTGATTTGTCCGGTTTGCCATTGTTATTTTTTATTGCTATCGATTGTGACCAATGACAGAGCGCTAGCGGTATTGATGGAGAGGTCTGCGGATGAGAGCGGAGTCCACATGGCATCTGGGCAACGGTGCACTGCAATCAGTTTGGAATTGCTTTTTATCACACGGCACAGAGAGAGAGAGATAGAGAGAGAAAGAGAGAGATAGAGAGAGATAGAGAGAGCAGTGGGGGAGATATAGAGAGATATAGCTATATATATAGAGAGATAGAGAGATAGAGATAGATAGAGAAGAGAGAGAGAGAGAGAGAGAGAGAGAGAGAGAGAGAGAGAGAGAGAGAGAGAGAGGAGAGAGAGGAGAGAGAGGAGAGAGAGAGAGAGAGAGAGAGAGAGAGAGAGATAGAGAAAGAGAGAGAGAGATAGAGAGAGAGAGAGAGAGAGAGAGAGAGGAGAGAGAGAGAGAGAGAGAGAGAGAGGAGAGAGAGAGAGAGAGAGAGAGAGAGAGGAGAGAAGAGAGAGAGAGATAGAGAGAGAGAGAGAGAGAGAGAGAGAGAGAGAGAGAGAGAGAGAGAGAGAGAGAGAGAGAGAGAGAGATAGAGAGCCTAAGCGCCACAAATATGGTGTAAACTGGATTCAGAGATCGACTTGTTGTTGGTGGCATGGGATTGGATTGGATTCCCGTTCCAGTAGGCAGGTGCACAATTCTACAGCCCTGTAGACTATTTTATTTTTATAACTTCTATTCTATTGTGTTTCTATTTTAACTTAGTTTATATTCTATTTTGTTTTATTGTACCGTTTTATTTAATTATAGTGTCTGTCCGTTACCCCTTTCACTACCACACAACATACAGTTAACCTTTCACTACCACACTACATAGTGGTTAACCCTTTCACTACCACACTACAGAAGGTTAACCTTTCACTACCGCACTACAGAAGGTTAACCTTTCACTACCGCACTACAGAAGGTTAACACTTTCACTACCACACTACAGAAGGTTAACCTTTCACTACCACACTACATAGTGTTAACCCTTTCACTACCACACTACAGAAGGTTAACCTTTCACTACCGCACTACAGAAGGTTAACCTTTTCACTACCGCACTACAGAAGGTTAACCTTTCACTACCACACTACAGAAGGTTAACACTTTCACTACCACACTACAGAAGGTTAACCTTTCACTACCACACTACATAAGGTTAACCTTTCACTACCCACACTACAGAAGGTTAACCTTTCACTACCACACTACATAGTGTTAACCCTTTCACTACCACACTACAGAAGGTTAACCTTTCACTACCACACTACATAAGGTTAACCTTTCACTACCACACTACAGAAGGTTAACACTTTCACTACCACACTACAGATGGTTAACCATCTCACTACCACACTACAGGCGGTTAACCTTTCACTACCACACTACAGAAGGTTAACCTTTCACTACCACACTACAGAATGTTAACCTTTCACTACCACACTACAGACGGTTAACCTTTCACTACCACACTACAGAAGGTTAACCCTTTCACTACCACACTACAGAAGGTTAACCTTTCACTACCACACTACAGAAGGTTAACCCTTTCACTACCACACTACAGAAGGTTAACCTTTCACTACCACCCCTACAGAAGGTTAACCTTTCACTACCACACTACAGAAGGTTAACCCTTTCACTACCACACTACATAAGGTCAACCTTTCACTACCACACTACAGAAGGTTAACCTTTCACTACCACACTACAGAAGGTTAACCCTTTCACTACCACACAACAGAAGGTCAACCTTTCACTACCACACTACAGAAGGTCAACCTTTCACTACCACACTACAGAAGGTTAACCTTTCACTACCACACTACAGAAGGTTAACCTTTCACTACCACACTACAGAAGGTTAACCTTTCACTACCACACTACAGAAGGTTAACCTTTCACTACCGCACTACAGAAGGTTAACCTTTCACTACCACACTACAGAAGGGTAACCTTTCACTACCACACTACAGAAGGTTAACCTTTCACTACCACACTACAGAAGGTCAACCCTTTCACTACCACACTACAGAAGGTTAACCTTTCACTACCACACTACAGAAGGTTAACCTTGGTCCCACCAAAAACGACACAATCAATGTAATTCCTTGTAAACTACTGCCAATATAGACATTTCTGATTCTGACTCTCCATCAGTGTGCACCTGTCTTCGTGGGGTGTACGAGGTTTGAGTGGGTTTGAGTGGGCTGTGTGTGTGTGTGTGTGTGTGTGTGCGTGCGTGTGTGTGTGTGTGTGTGTGTGTGTGTGTGTGTGTGTGTGTGTGTATGTGTGTGTGTGTGTGTGTGTGTGTGTGTGTGTGTGTGTGTGTGTGTGTGTGTGTGTGTGTGTGTGTGTGTGTGTGTGTGTGTGTGTGTGTGTGTGTGTGTGTCTGTGTGTGTGTGTGTGTGTGTGTGTGTGTGTGATGCTGCAGTAATTAATCCAGCGGAACCCTTTAGTGCAAAATAAATGCTTTCTGTTTTCATTAATAGAGAAGTCATTAATGGAATAACGAGGAGTGTACCACCTAGTGGAGGATGAGTGTACTGCACGCAACCTTGTAACTAATTCAAACTCAGCAATGATTTCTGTCCTCTCTTTTTTTTATTATTTTTGAAAAGAGCGTGTGCTTTTTTAAGGCGAGAAAGCACCCCCAAAATTGCCCTTTTGCTTTTTTTTTTTGAGGATATTGACAAAATGTCAATAACACACATTTGTGTCACAGTTGTTTATTTGACTTAATTTTGCCTGATTGCATCCATAATGTGTACATATTTAATGGGGAAGTGCCTCATTTGCATTTATAACATAAAATTCAGAAAACTTGTATTATATTTTTTGTTAGTTTATATGTACATAACAAACTGGGAAAGTTTCATAGTGATATCTATTCAAGTATTTGTTTCCCCTATTAGGGGGGCGCTGTCTCCACCTTAAACATTTGCTTTATGAATAATTGATTTATAGGGGGGGAAATACAATACAAATAAGAAGTCTCCGTCTAAGAAACTGCTTGTTACATTTCCTGTGTTGTTATTGCAACATTTAATTGTTTGTGTTTAATGAGAAGGGGTGGAGTAGGTTTGTAGGTACTTGTGTTCAGCCCCATTTATTGCCCGATGCTTAAGTGGTTAAATAAGTGTCAACCCCAATGCCCCAATACCATTATAGGTGTCAACACATGGCTAAATGGTCAAATGGCAGCATTTATATAACAGCGTTTATCTAAAGTGCTTTACAATTTGTTCCTCACATTTAACGAGTCACTCACATGTTCACACATCGACGGCGGAGGCGACCATGCAAGGTGCCGACCTGCTCATCGGGAGCAGTTAGGGGTTAAGTGTCTTGCTCAAGGCACACTTAAGAGTCGAAAGGCAGCCATTTTTTATTTTGGCGACAGTCTGACACACAGAGGACCCTCTCTGGCTACTTCCATCCTCAGCTCTCTAGGAACATAAGCAGACCCAGGACTATGTTAAATGAATTAGATGTAAAATTGCTTACTCCAATAAAAAGCAGATGATGCTTATTTGATTGAGCAACAGTTTTGCCATGTTTAGGGTCTTTAGAAACATATTGACATTTCAAACTCGGATTGTAATTCAGTGTATCTTTTCTAAAAAATTGATTTGTTTGTTATATTCTGGGTGCATGTTGATAATATTTAACCTTTCACCATGACTTTTAGACAACAAGGGTAAGCTAGGCTAGCATTTTGGTCAGACAAATATGAAAAGCCACCGCCACATCCATCAAGCCGTTCTTAATGTCCAAATCTGTTCTTCCCCCAGGTGTGTTGAATGATGAACCCCACTCATTCTAAACTGAAATGCGTGTTCTCGTGAAATTCATTTGCATACAGACACGCCCCGCGAGCTCATTATAATATGCACACACACCGACACACACACACGCACACACACACACACCACACTACTGTATATGTGCCTGTTATGTACCAGGAGCCTGATCACTCCTGTGTCACTGTTCAGGCAGGCCTGATCACTCCTGTGTCATGGGGCATGCAGGCGAGGGCTGCCAATTAGCAATTAGTGCTGATTGGTTATCTGCTGGGAGCTTTAAAGCCAGGCCTAGTAACACACATGCAGGTCTGTGCTTAGAGGGGAGAGCTGGTCAGGTTCTTCCAGTCCTTGTCCGCGGGGGTTTACATTAGTACATTAGTTTACAATTACATTAATATCTCTCTCTCTCTCTCTCTCTCTCCTCTCTCTCTCTCTCCTCTCTCTCTCTCTCTCTCTCTCTCTCCTCTCTCTCTCTCTCTCTCTCTCTCTCTCTCTCTCTCTCTCTCTCTCTCTCTCTCTCTCTCTCTCTCTATCCCTCTCTCTCTCTCTCTCTCTCTCTCTCTCTCTCTCTCTCTCTCTCTATATGGGTAACGCATGTATTCCCGGTAACCTGCCCCATTTCTAAGCCATATAACCCAGGACGTTATACGAACAACATTAAAATCTTTTCTCATGTCAAGAATGATTGTTATAGATGCCAAATAATTCACCTTTAGCTGAATCTGAAGGAAAAATCCGGGTATGGGGATATGAGTCAACATAGTTCATGGCCTTCAATTGATAACAAACATAAAAGGCTTAATTTTCATGGCAGATGCATGATATGTTTTGGGCATGATCTTGGCACCCCAATGAACAACCAAAATGAGTTTAGTCTTTTGTGGCCAATTATTTTAGGAGATAATTACGTTTCACATATTGATCCAGGTTACCGCGAATACCTATCCTCACAATTCCAGATAAACACTTAAATCTCTTATTTTACTAAGATTGGTGAGATTTTATTTTTGGAAATCATAACAGCAATAATAAGGGTTAGGTGTAAACCAGAATTACTAGAGTGTGTTGTGTTTTGTAGGTTAAAATGAGCAAAACAAGGAAAGGGTATTCCCAGTAACTTAACAAACAAGTGCAAAAAATATAGTATTTAAATTTTTTCTATATTCAAGAAAGTGGAAAGGAACCCAACATTTTCAATTGTCTGCACACAATCGTTGTTTTGTTATTCCAAGATGGCATTTGAACTGAATTTTGGAAAAAACAGGTATTCCTGGTCACCATGCCCCCTAGTCAGTCTACACCACCACCATGCCCCTAGTCAGTCTACACCACCACCATGCCCCTAGTCAGTCTACACCACCACCATGCCCCTAGTCAGTCTACACCACCACCATGCCCCTAGTCAGTCTACACCACCACCATGTCCCTAGTCAGTCTACACCACCACCATGCCCCTAGTCAGTATACACCACCATGCCCCTAGTCAGTCTACACCACCATGCCCCTAGTCAGTCTACACCACCACCATGCCCCTAGTCAGTCTACACCACCACCATGTCCCTAGTCAGTCTACACCACCACCATGCCCCTAGTCAGTATACACCACCATGCCCCTAGTCGGTCTACACCACCATGCCCCTAGTCAGTCTACACCACCATGCCCCTAGTCAGTCTACACCACCACCATGCCCCTAGTCAGTCTACACCACCATGCCCCTAGTCAGTCTACACCACCATGCCCCTAGTCAGTCTACACCAACCTGCCCCTAGTCAGTCTACACCACCACCATGCCCCTAGTCAGTCTACACCACCACCATGCCCCTAGTCAGTCTACACCACCATGCCCCTAGTCAGTCTACACCACCACCATGCCCCTAGTCAGTCTACACCACCACCATGCCCCTAGTCAGTCTACACCACCACCATGCCCCTAGTCAGTTTACACCACCACCATGCCCCTAGTCAGTCTACACCACCACCATGCCCCTAGTCAGTCTACACCACCATGCCCCTAGTCAGTCTACACCACCACCATGCCCCTAGTCAGTCTACACCACCACCATGCCCCTAGTCAGTCTACACCACCACCATGCCCCTAGTCAGTCTACACCAACACCATGCCCCTAGTCAGTCTACACCACCACCATGCCCCTAGTCAGTCTACACCACCACCATGCCCCTAGTCAGTCTACACCACCACCATGCCCCTAGTCAGTCTACACCACCACCATGCCCCTAGTCAGTCTACACCACCACCATGCCCCTAGTCAGTCTACACCACCACCATGCCCCTAGTCAGTCTACACCAACCTGCCCGAGTCAGTCTACACCACCACCATGCCCCTAGTCAGTCTACACCAACCTGCCCCTAGTCAGTCTACACCACCATGCCACTAGTCAGTCTACACCAACCTGCCCCTAGTCAGTCTACACCACCACCATGCTCCTAGTCAGTCTACATGACCACCATGCCCCTAGTCAGTCTACACCACCACCATGCTCCTTGTCAGTCTACACCACCATGCCCCTAGTCAGTCTACACCACCACCATGCCCCTAGTCAGTCTATACCACCACTGTAACTGAGGGGTACAATTCCCTGACTGTATTGTTAGATATGATACTTACTACCACTACCTCTTGTACTTTAGACTCTGGCCACCCAGTACTAGGCATAAATAATTATGGTAAACACTCCCACGTAGATGAAACGATCCAACACAAATGTACCAAGTCGACAGTCTGCGTTTAATAATAATTAATACATAGCAAAAGGTATGTAGAGCAATCACTTAATTACATTTATGATTTGAAATAGGATGCACTTTTATGGCAAATGAGTATTCGTTGGTATATCAATAGAGAACGTCCAATCTCTGGTGGCGCAGGCGGTAAATATACAACCTGGAATATTTAAGGAATAATAGCAATGATACTTTAATGATTATAGAACTGGATACACTAGGGGGGAATTCCGGTCGCTTGTAAGACAACTGGAGAAGGGGGGGGGGGGGGTAGAGTCTGGCTGTATCCGTCTGGCCGAGGGTATCCTGGGAGAACCCACGGTTGTGCGGCTCGGTGCCTCAGCGATCCTCGATCCACAGATGAAAGCAGTTGGACTCTCTGTGGGCCGGCTTCCTCCGGTCCACGATGGAGAGACGTGAAGCGACCTCGTCGTGTAGAGCGTCTCCTCACCTGTCGTCCTCTCCGGGGGGGGGTTTCCAACACACGGCAGTGTTGGTCTTTATCCATAGAATAATCACTGTATACAAAGCATAATCCGTGCCTGGGAAGGCGGGCTGTCGTCGGTAGAATAATCCGGTATGCAGGTCCACTCGCTCGTCGGCTCTGGGGCTCCTCGGGTGCAGCCTCACATGGGGTCGGCCACCCTGGATAAGCAGCCAGTTCTCTGCCCGAAACGATGGGGGTACTGACTACGATAGTATTCTCACCGCACGAAGCACTACATATGAATAGACTATTATTAGCTTAATAGACTACGTCCAACTCGACGATATAGTGCCAAATATGACTATTCAAATATTAATATACACGATGTCTCAATACCGATGGTAGGCCGAACTTGGCCTTACTCCCACACGTGGCGTCGCGGGGAGGCTTTACGTCTGTCACTCTATTGGAGGGTAAGAAACTGGACTAAAAAGGAAGTCCTACTTTAGTAGCGCAGTATATATACGCACTATGAACAAATAGTACCATTAGTGGTGCGGTAGCCAGATTCCTACGCGGAACTAGGACTTGTTCGTACATGTTGAGCGGTACGTTTGAACTGGGTCTGGGGGGTATGGCAGCCTGGCACCAAGGTCTCGACCAATAGTAGAATGGAGACTATTATGGGATGTTCAGTAGGCTAGAATGGATATTCAATGCATATTGTACAAGGAATATACAAGGGATATCAGGGAATATTAGAGAATATACAAATACAATTAAATATATATATATAAATAAATATATATATTCGGTTTAATCT
This sequence comes from Notolepis coatsorum, assembly GCF_963971535.1. Taxonomy (NCBI): domain Eukaryota; kingdom Metazoa; phylum Chordata; class Actinopteri; order Aulopiformes; family Paralepididae; genus Notolepis; species Notolepis coatsorum. The sequence goes on along the minus strand of NW_028169207.1, from coordinate 12,044 downwards.
GGCCCTTCACAACAACCACCATGCCCCTAGTCAGTCTACACCACCATGCCCCTAGTCAGTCTACACCACCACCATGCCCCTAGTCAGTCTACACCACCATGCCCCTAGTCAGTCTACACCACCATGCCCCTAGTCAGTCTACACCACCACCATGCCCCTAGTCAGTCTACACCACCATGCCCCTAGTCAGTCTACACCACCACCATGCCCCTAGTCAGTCTACACCACCACCATGCCCCTAGTCAGTCTACACCACCATGCCCCTAGTCAGTCTACACCACCACCATGCCCCTAGTCAGTCTACACCACCATGCCCCTAGTCAGTCTACACCACCACCATGCCCCTAGTCAGTCTACACCACCATGCCCCTAGTCAGTCTACACCACCACCATGCCCCTAGTCAGTCTACACCACCACCATGCCCCTAGTCAGTCTACACCAACCTGCCCCGAGTCAGTCTACACCACCACCATGCCCCTAGTCAGTCTACACCAACCTGCCCCTAGTCAGTCTACACCACCATGCCACTAGTCAGTCTACACCAACCTGCCCCTAGTCAGTCTACACCACCACCATGCTCCTAGTCAGTCTACATGACCACCATGCCCCTAGTCAGTATACACCACCACCATGCTCCTAGTCAGTCTACACCACCATGCCCCTAGTCAGTCTATACCACCACCATGCCCCTAGTCAGTCTACACCACCATGCCCCTAGTCAGTCTACACCACCATGCCCCTAGTCAGTCTACACCACACCACCACCATGCCCCTAGTCAGTCTACACCACCATGCCCCTAGTCAGTCTACACCACCATGCCCCTAGTCAGTCTACACAACCATGCCCCTAGTCAGTCTACACCAACCTGCCCCTAGTCAGTCTACACCACCACCATGCCCCTAGTCAGTCTACACCACCATGCCCCTAGTCAGTCTACACCACACCACCACCATGCCCCTAGTCAGTCTACACCACCACCATGCCCCTAGTCAGTCTACACCAACCTGCCCCTAGTCAGTCTACACCACCACCATGCCCCTAGTCAGTCTACACCACCACCATGCCCCTAGTCAGTCTACACCACCACCATGCCCCTAGTCAGTCTACACCACCACCATGCCCCTAGTCAGTCTACACCACCACCATGCTCCTAGTCAGTCTACACCACCACCATGCCCCTAGTCTGTCTACACCACCACCATGCCCCTAGTCAGTCTACACCACCACCATGCCCCTAGTCAGTCTACACCACCACCATGCCCCTAGTCAGTCTACACCACCACCATGCCCCTAGTCAGTCTACACCACCACCATGCTCCTAGTCAGTCTACACCAACCTGCCCCGAGTCAGTCTACACCACCACCATGCCCCTAGTCAGTCTACACCACCACCATGCCCCTAGTCAGTCTACACCACCACCATGCCCCTAGTCAGTCTACACCACCACCATGCCCCTAGTCAGTCTACACCACCACCATGCCCCTAGTCAGTCTACACCAACCTGCCCCGAGTCAGTCTACACCACCACCATGCCCCTAGTCAGTCTACACCACCACCATGCCCCTAGTCAGTCTACACCACCACCATGCCCCTAGTCAGTCTACACCACCACCATGCCCCTAGTCAGTCTACACCACCACCATGCCCCTAGTCAGTCTACACCAACCTGCCCCTAGTCAGTCTACACCACCACCATGCCACTAGTCAGTCTACACCAACCTGCCCCTAGTCAGTCTACACCACCACCATGCCCCTAGTCAGTCTACACCACCACCATGCTCCTAGTCAGTCTACACCACCATGCCCCTAGTCAGTCTACACCACCACCATGCCCCTAGTCAGTCTATACCACCACCATGCCCCTAGTCAGTCTACACCACCATGCCCCTAGTCAGTCTACACCACCATGCCCCTAGTCAGTCTACACCACCATGCCCCTAGTCAGTCTACACCACCATGCCCCTAGTCAGTCTACACCACCATGCCCCTAGTCAGTCTACACCACCACCATGCCCCTAGTCAGTCTACACCACCACCATGCCCCAAGTCAGTCTACACCAACACCATGCCCCTAGTCAGTCTACACCACCACCATGCCCCTAGTCAGTCTACACCACCACCATGCCCCTAGTCAGTCTACACCACCACCATGCCCCTAGTCAGTCTACACCAACCTGCCCCTAGTCAGTCTACACCACCATGCCACTAGTCAGTCTACACCAACCTGCCCCTAGTCAGTCTACACCACCACCATGCCCCTAGTCAGTCTACACCACCACCATGCTCCTAGTCAGTCTACACCACCATGCCCCTAGTCAGTCTACACCACCACCATGCCCCTAGTCAGTCTATACCACCACCATGCCCCTAGTCAGTCTACACCACCATGCCCCTAGTCAGTCTACACCACCATGCCCCTAGTCAGTCTACACCACCATGCCCCTAGTCAGTCTACACCACACCACCACCATGCCCCTAGTCAGTCTACACCACCATGCCCCTAGTCAGTCTACACCACCATGCCCCTAGTCAGTCTACACAACCATGCCCCTAGTCAGTCTACACCAACCTGCCCCTAGTCAGTCTACACCACCACCATGCCCCTAGTCAGTCTACACCACCACCATGCCCCTAGTCAGTCTACACCACCATGCCCCTAGTCAGTCTACACCACCACCATGCCCCTAGTCAGTCTACACCACCACCATGCCCCTAGTCAGTCTACACCACCACCATGCCCCTAGTCAGTCTACACCACCACCATGCCCCTAGTCAGTCTACACCACCACCATGCCCCTAGTCAGTCTACACCACCACCATGCCCCTAGTCAGTCTACACCACCACCATGCTCCTAGTCAGTCTACACCACCACCATGCCCCTAGTCAGTCTACACCACCATGCCACCATTCTATTATATATGCTAGCCTACCCCTGATAATATTAATACATTTAATTAATGTGTTAGCTTGTAGCTAACGGCCTGGGCCTCCATGTTGTGTTGTTAGCTTGTAGCTTGTAGCTAACGTCATGGGCCTCCATGATGTGTTGTTAGCTTGTAGCTTGTAGCTAACGGCCTGGGCCTCCAGGATGTGTTAGCTTCAATTAATTAATTACCGGAATACATATAAGTTACCGTGAATACCTATATGGTAATAGTATTCCTGGTAACCTCTCATTTTCACAAGTCACCGGAATACATATCAATATCTAAAGTTACCGTGAATACCTATCAGGTTACGGGAATACCTATTTAGGTAACCAAGAATACCTAGGCATGGTATTCCTGGTACATAAAGGTATTCTCGGTTACCCATAGGTTACGGGAATACCTTTCTCCAGTTACCGGGAATGCTTTACAGATACCTCTCTCTCTCTCTCTCTCTCTCTCTCTCTCTCTCTCTCTCTCTCTCTCTCTCTCTCTCTATCTCTCTCTCTCTCTCTCTCTCTCTCTCTCTCTCTCTCTCTCTCTCTCAAATCCATTCTGAGAACGGAAGGCCGCCGACGTGGGTCGTGCGACGTGGGTCAAAGTCAGTTGTTTATTTATTTATTTTTACGAGTGAAGACAGGAAGGATAGGGTACAGAAAGGAGGGAGGGGGGTGTTAGGGTTCAGGGTGGGGGAGTTAGGCGTTAACAGAAGGCCTACGCAAGGAATCTACCACACTATCTACCGTATATATAAACGCTCGGAACGGACCCATGGTCGTGAGCAATGATCCACCCCATCCGTCCGACTCCAGTCATCCAGGTCAAGGGTCACTCCTGTCGTCCGTCAGGCCGTGGCTTCCTGAGTCCATAACTCTGACGGACAGGCCGTCGATACGATGAAGGAGTGTGATTAAGTGACAACAAGCTACAGTGTAGGAATTCATCCGGATTACATTAAAGCCTCGATACATCAATGGAACGTAATCATCCGCAGACAGCTGCATTTGTTTAGTTCCATTAGCCGGAGCGATTCACGCCGCTCCCCCGCGCACGTGTGTGAGCTCATGGCACACACACACACAAGCCAGTGAGTGCACGTGTGCGTGCGCGACCACACACACACACACACACACACTTAGCAGCACACCTTCCAACGGTAATATGATTTTCATTTATCTTTATGAAGTGGTGATTAGCTGTGCGGATGCCTTGCTTCATCATGGGGATAAAAATCGAACCCAATTTCTGCCGGTGATTACAGGTGAGAGCCGCGCCCTGAACGGCCCGCTAGAAGGTCGTTGCTTAACCAGGTCAACAACAACAACAACACAACGACAACAATAAATGTGTTGTCTGATACATTGTTGCCCGTGGCTACGTTTGTACTGCATTTAAAATGTCTATGTAGTTTGTCAAATTGTTATTTGTGGTCATGTTTTGTATCGCTTGTCTGTCTGAGACCAAGGACCACAATGGAAATAAGGCTTGACTTTTTTGTGTAGCATCCTTGATATTTTCTGGAATCTTGTATTTTTTAATATCGAACATCAGCAACAGCAGCACTCTGTTGGAGCCGGTAGCCTGGTCTCCCTCTGCACTGCACCAGCTGTGTTCCAGGGCAGCAGCAGTTCCGCTTTGCTTTGCTCTAGTTTTTTAATCGAGCTGAGAAGTTCACACTTTTTTCAATTTCCGTGACCCAGGGATCCTGTGAAGGGCATTGGAAATCAATGGTATAGTTTTAGAAATGCAATGGTCATCAGTTAGTAAATACAGCTGTGTTCTTTCATTCCTGGACAGGGGAAGAAAACGTTTCTGTTTTTCTCAGGAGCCGTCAGGTAGATGGAGATCGTTTTCTCTTTGGCCTTCTCTGTTTTCCTTACTTTGACTTTCCTTCACTTTCTGTATCAGCTGCCTTTCATTGAGTTCCTGGAGAAATATCCGGGTTAAGCATTGATTGATGAATGTGTGTAACGTCCCCAGGGCCGGCCCTTGCTGGGCCGGTTATGATAATAACAGTGAACATTTCCTCCCTCCTGACAATGGTCGCCTACCTGGTTCCCTACCTCCTGACACTGGTCTCCTACCTCCTGACAGTGGTCCTCTACCTCCCTCTTGTGGCCAGACGAGCCAGTTGGTTCAGACACTGTTTCTACACTTGATAACTCGCATGCTTACTTTAATTAATGGGATAATTAATGGGATGTCACTGTGTGTGTTATTGTTGAACTTCCCCACCCTGGTGTGAATTGGTTTGGTGTATTGTTTATTGTCTAGTGGTGTTGTTTTGGTCTGTGCCTGTCTCTCCCCAGCTGGGGGCAATTAGTAATTAGTGTTGTTATTTAAGTGTGTGTTGCCCTCACCTGGTTGTGGAGTCACTCCTCCTTGTTACCTGTTCCTGTGATGTCTGTGTCAAACGTCGTCCTTGTAGTTGTGCTCTGTCTAAAGTAAGTGTATATTAGTTTCTGTTTTGTCTTCTTTTATTTCGTGTGTTATGTCCGTCTTCTGGTTAGGTTTTGTTTTGTAGTTAGTGCCAGCGTGGCTGTGCCTATTGTTTATGCTTGTATTCCCCCATGACACGGCTAACAGAACACTATTTGATTCCACATAATTATGTATGTGTTTCCTATAAAACAGGAAGCTAGGGAGGGACTTGTTGTGGGTATTGATTGGCATTTACAGTAGCCAATAGTAGCACTGTATGCACTGCACTGCACTGCAATAGTAGCACTTTATCTCTTTTAATCTTTTAATCAGTGAATCATATTAGTCCTATTGAATTAAATCAGTTTTTACTGAATTAGACTAGGTTTTTATTGAAATGGATTAGTTTGCTATTGAATCAATTCACTGTTTTATTGACAGTTTTTTTAATGATTCGTTTCTACTGGATTTCTATTGAATCAGTTTGTATGTATGTCATGATGATCAGTATTTATTTATTTAGTCTATATCTAGTGTCAAATGGCTATAACTGAGACCTGAGTACTATATCTCGTGCTTCCATGTCAATGGAAAAATGACCATAACTTTGACTTTGACTTTGACTTTGAATGTGCATTACGGGCAATCCATTAGCTAGCGAGCTTACTAGCAACATTAGCAACGTTAGCAACGTTATGCAACATTAGCAGCGTTATTTAGCAAGCTAACGTTGAACTGGGGGGAGATGCCAAAGAGACGACGATGGAGGCAGAATAGAGAGAGGGAAGGGGGGGGGGGGGGGGGTGGGGTGGTAGGGGGGAGGAATTTTCACCCACAGCAGTGGGAGATTATTTTGAGGCAGCTGGATCCCTGTCGGAGGTGATCGTCTGCGAGAAGGACTATCGAACAGAGATCACAGCAGTTTTGCATTTATGGCGAAAACATTCCTCTACATGGGACCAGAAGCGCAGCTGGAATTAATGGGAGTCAGTTGGCCTGACAACAGACAATCTAACATCAACATGTCAAATATCCACATCTGTAATGGATATCAGTTAGCACTTTACAACGTATGCCTCACCTACACCCATTCATGCGCCACACACCGATGGCAGAGGCGACCATGCAAGATGCCAACGTACTCATCGGGAGCAGTTAGGGGTTATGTTTTCTTGCTCAAGGACACTTCGACGTGCTGCCGGGAGGAGCTGGAATTGAACCTGGAACCTTCTGATTACCAGACGACCGCTCTACGACCTGACCCACTGTCGCACCCCACCCACCCCCATCCCACAGCAACCGTGACAATTGATTTACCACCCGCTAGCACACATTAAGCCGATGTTAGCCAACGTTAGCCAATGCTAATCTGCCATGACACCCGGCCACACATGGTCCCATGGATGTGTTTACGTTTCAAAGCTTCCTCTCCTGGGGCTCGTCCTCGAGACCCCGCGGTCGCCACTGTTTATCACCCTCCGTCAGGGGCATCAGGGTTTGGTGCAAGACCAATTGCAGTGAATGTTAATCAATGCCAATATGGGTGAACCCCACTCAATACCGCTTTCCCAAGCTATGAGAGTGCAGTACTGATGTGTCAACACATGGGGTACAAATGGCAAATGGTTGACAATTTTTCATCCCTTGATGTTTTAGATTTCCCTTTATATTATTATCACTCACAAGTAACAGCTTATTAATAGAGATATAATACGTATGGGGAAATATATTAAAATAAATCCATATACTTAATTTGAGTGGGTAATGGATGGTGTAGACGTCAACATGAATAGGGGTGTAACGGTACGTGCATTACGTTACACCCCTACTTGCCCGATATTGGTTATTTAGGTCACTAAAGGATGGCTGGCTGCGTTCAGAGTGTGGCTTGTTTTGCTTTCAAAAATAAAATGATATGAATTTTCTATTGAAGTATGTTGATAAGAAGGCTGTTGTTTACCTAAAGGTAAAATGTATATAATAAGAGAGAGCTTATATATATACTAGGGATGTCCGATATTATCGGCCTACTGATATTATCGGCCGATATTGGCATTCAAATGTCATATCGGAAAATATCGGTATCGGTTTAAAAAAAAATTTACCTTTATTTACCCAGGCACGCAAGTAATAACAAATTCTGATTTTATTTATTGTCAAAAGTATGCATAATGTTGTGTTAATTCCACAACCAGAGATATGTAATGTTAATTACCTGAAATTATTCAGCTTTTTTGGGGGGGGAAACCCTGCATATATCGGTAACGGTTGATATCGGTTGATATCGGTATCGGAAATTAAGAGTTGGACAATATCGGTATATCGGTATCGGTAAAAAAGCCAATATCGAGCATCCCTAATATATAGATAGATAGAGAGAGAGGGAGAGAGAGATAATTATATGAATAGAGAGATAGATAGATATGGAGAGATAGAGATATATATAGAGAGAGATATAGAGATACAGAGAGAGATAGCAATAGAGATAGAGAGAGATAGAGAGATAGAGAAAGATAGATATATATATATAGAGAGATAAAGAGATATAGAGGGAGATAGAGAGAGATAGAGATATATATAGAGAGAGATATATATAGAGAGAGAGAGACAGAGAGAGAGATAGAGAGTGAGATAGAGAGAACGAGAGAGATAGTGAGATATAGAGCGAGAGTGAGAGAGAGAAAGAAAGTGAGAGAGATACATATAGATAGATAGAGAATGATATAGATAGAGATATAGAGAGACATATAGAGAAAAAGATAGATATTGATAGAGATAGAAAAAGAGAGATGGAGAGATATATAGATAAAGAGAGAGATATAGAGGGATATAGAGAGAGATAGAGAGAGAGGGAGAGAGAGAGAGAGAGAAACTGAATTAAAGTCTTTGATTTGCAGATGTGTCTTGAAGCGGCCCTTCTCTCGGGTCCCCAGGCTCTCTCTCTCTCTCTCTCTCTCTCTCTCTCTCTCTCTCTCTCTCTCTCTCTCTCTCTCTCTCTCTCTCTCTCTCTCTCTCTCTCTCTCTCTTTCTCCTGGACAGCCTTGACTTCAGCACTCCTCACATAAGCCCCTGTGAGTGCGACCTCTGTATTGACATATGGCCTCATTTACATAATACTTCAGACCCACCGGAGGCGCTCTCTCCGTGGGCACATGGCCACATCAAAACGCCGCTCACATATGCACTGCAAATTAGCCTCCAGATCCATCTAAAGCCAGCGCTCCGAGGGGGGGGGGGGGGACGGAGCCATCAAGGGCCTGGATGCGGAAAGTGAGCTCTAATTCCCTTTTCCCAAACAGCCGCATATTTACGCCCGGTCATCACCATCACTTCATGCTAGGTATTGACAAGCTGAAGGAGGCCAGGGGTAGAAGTGTTTCTGCATCATTTATCTGTGTGGAGCTGCTGGTGACGGCAAGGAGGATTAGCACACGTTATCCCCCCCCCCCCCCCCCCGACGGGCTACGGTATTTTTATGAGATTAGAGCACCTCTGTACATCCATATTCATCAAGACATTTGCTGGTTAAAACAGCAGATCTCTCTCTCTCGCTCTCTCGCTCTCTCGCTCTCTCGCTCTCTATCTCTTTCTCTCTCTCTCTCTCTCTCTCTCTCTCTCTCTCTATCGCTCTCTCTCTCCCTAACTACCTTTTTGAAGACGGCCCCTCAGATGACAAAAGGAACATTGGAAGAAGGGTCTGCTGATTGTAACACATTAGATAATAGTCTGTCGTGCTGTCAGTCCTCCCCGTTGGCAATATAGATGGTGCCAGTCGGTGTCGAGGTGAGCAGTGCAGAAGGACCGAGGGGTTTCTTTCCTCCGTGATGGAGAGAGAGAGAGAGAGAGAGAGAGAGAGAGAGAGAGAGAGAGAGAGAGAGAGAGAGAGAGAGAGAGATAGAGAGAGAGAGAGAAGGCTCCACTAACGTCAATTACAGGACGAAATCATTCCATTTGGGCTGTGGGGGTGCTTAATGTCTGAAGGAGTCGACTGAAGGCTCCTTGTCCTCTGCGAAAGCATGCAGTTGGTCCACTGATGGATACATGTTGATATTTGTCTAGTCTAGTGTGTTCATTAGATGGGTGAAATCCTCTTTCAGTGCCTCTGTGCCTGTTTTCTTAGACAGTTAGCCTCTCTGGTATGCACGCCATTAGCGTTAGCCACGCTTCTAGGCCTCTTTGCTTTTGGAAATAATGATACATAATTAATGTTATTATATATTTTTTCTTGCATTCGCCTAAGAGGTTGGCAGTCGACTACGACTCCCTTCGATCGATTCGTCGACTAGTCGACTATCAGCCCGACTACCGTTCGATAACCAGGGGGCCAATATCTGCCCAAATCCCCCGTAACGCTCTGTGAAACAAAAGTAGGTAAAACCTTAACGTGCCGTGTCCAGCACTGTGTCCGGCACGTTAAGGTTTTACCTTCTGTTGTTTCCCGAGGCGTTACGGGGGACCTGCCCCCCCCCCCCCCACACCCCACACTGGACACAGTCTTCACTCTTGGCAATTATTTTACGCCGAGCAGCAGATTATCTTTTCCTCCTCATCCCGACGCTCACAAACACAAACCCACCCGGATTCAATGATCCCCCTCCTCTCAGTCTGTGGCCGTTTGGGTGCGTTTTGTGGGCGTTTGGCCCAGTTGAGACAACGACTGCTGAGGGTGCAGAGCGATAGAGTAGATCCCCCCCCCCCCCCTGCCCCCCCCTCCTCCTCCTCTTTGTTCCTTCATTCCGGCAGCTTGACAAGTCTATTAAATAAAATGAAACCGTGGAAGCTTACAAACCGTGTCCTGGTATTTTATGAGAACAATAAGCTAAATTTACTGGGTTTTTCATCTCCTGGTCTCGAAAACGTTCCATAAAAACAGAGTAGCTGTGCACCCCTCCCCCTCCCCCTACAGAGAGGGTGTTCTCCATGAACACCTCGTGGCCCCTCCCCCTCCTCGCGGCCCCTCCCCCGCATTGCGGCCCCTCCCCCTCCAGAGAAGGTGTTATTCATGTACACCTTGCGGCCCCTCCCCCTCCTTGTGGCCCCTCCCCCTCCAGAGAAGGTGTTATTCTTAGCTTATTGCTCTGTCTCTCTGTCTCTCTGTCTCTCTGCACATTGATCTGTCTCTCTGCACATTGATCTGTCTCTCTGCACATTGATCTGTCTCTCTGCTCATTGATCTGTCTCTCTGCTCATTGATCTGTCTCTCTGCACATTGATCTGTCTCACATTGATCTGTCTCTCTGCACATTGATCTGTCTCTCTGTCTCTCTGCACATTGATCTGTCTCTCTGCTCATTGATCTGTCTCTCTGCACATTGATCTGTCTCACATTGATCTGTCTCTCTGCACATTGATCTGTCTCTCTGTCTCTCTGCACATTGATCTGTCTCTCTGCACATTGATCTGTCTCTGTCTCTCTGCACATTGATCTGTCTCTCTGCTCATTGATCTGTCTCTCTGCACATTGATCTGTCTCACATTGATCTGTCTCTCTGTCTCTCTGCACATTGCTCTGTCTCTCTGCACATTGCTCTGTCTCTCTGCACATTGATCTGTCTCTCTGCACATTGCTCTGTCTCTCTGCACATTGCTCTGTCTCTCTGCACATTGCTCTGTCTCTCTGCACATTGCTCTGTCTCTCTGCACATTGTGTAGTAATGGGTGTGTAGTAATGGTGTGTAGTAATGTGTGTAGTAATGTGTGTGTAGTAGTGTGTGTAGTAATGTGTGTGTAGTAGTGTGTGTAGTAATGTGTGTAGTAATGTGTGTAGTAATGTTCAAGTTTCAAGTTTCTTTATTAGTTGTCATACAGAAGTACAGATACTTTTATACAAAATGCTTCTTACTGTTACGCTCCAGAGACTGTGCTAGACAAGATAAGTATGAAATAAAATAGTATAGCATGTAATAGAAGTAAAAATAGAAGTCACAGTGTTCAGTATAGACATATGTACAATGTTCGATGCAGAATAGAAGTAACTGAGTTACCATATAATATACAATATACTATGCAATGTACTAATATACAATATACTATATAGTGCAAAGCAGAAATGGGATGAGGTACAATTTAGGTACAATATACAGTAAGGTGTACGAGTTGTAGTGCAACTTCTTTACCAATAAATATAAAGTGTGTTTAGGTGTTCTAAAGTGTGTGGAGTGGGTGCTACAGTGTGTTTGTTTAAAGTGAGTGTGTGCATGTGGAAGTGTGTGCTGTGTGCATTTGATGGTTGTTGCATAGTGTTTATTGTTAGTTGAGCAGCCTGATGGCCTGGGGATAGAAGCTTCTTCTGAGTCTTTCTGTGCTCGCCTTGAGACTCCGGTATCGCTTGCCTGACCGCAGCAGTTCAAAGAGGCAGTTGTTCGGGTGGCTGGAGTCCTTAATGATTCTCTTAGCCTTCCCCCTGCACCGCTTGTTGTAAATGTTCTGGAGGGTGGGGAGCCCCCCTCCAATTGTGCGTTCGGCTGAACGTGTCACTCTTTGTAGTCTGCTTCGGTCTTGTGCGGTGCTATTCCCAAACCAGGAGGTGATGTTGCCAGTCAGGATGCTCTCTATTGTGCATGAGTAGAAGTTCTTAAGGATCTTCTGACTGACTTGGAACTTCCTTAGGCGCCTGAGGAAGTAGAGGCGTTGTCGTGCCTTCTTCACAACACTGTCAATGTGTGTGGTCCATGTCAAGTCCTCGGATATGT
>NW_028169208.1:0-12296 GCF_963971535.1 Notolepis coatsorum | reverse complement strand
AAATCTCTTCACTTGTCCCCATCCCTGCCCCCCCCCCCCCCTCCCCCACCCCTCTTCCTCCTCCTCCTCCTCCTCACTCCTCCTCCTCCCTCATTTGGAGTTCAGTTCGACCTTGAATGCAGCACCGGCTTTCACATTACGCCAGAGTGGATAGCACTGACTCATTCAATTTTAAACCCATCAAGGAGGCACAATACCAGCCAAATTAACCGCCATTATTAAGACACTCTCTCCACCCACCCACCACCCCGACCCCCCCCCCCCCCCCCCCCCTCCCTCTATTTGAAGTTATAGGTGACAGTTGGTCACGTTTAAGCCTCCGCCCCCCCGTTCTCGCGGCTGTTCCGCTGCCTGCCGCGCGACACGGAACCGCAGCTGTTCTCCGTCAAAAAAAGAGGTGTAATTGAATGGTTCTCCGAATACTTACCCGGCGGGTTCTGAGGTGGAAAAGCGGGGCGCCACCAAGGAGGAGGCCTCACGTTTGATCTGTTTGACGACGTGTTTTAAGTGCTCAGTTTTAGTAGAACAAACAGCTACAGTGAATTATCATCATTCAGCATTTCCATCATCATACCCAGCACTACGGTTCTGATCCCTGGTGAAGCTCATCTTTCTCTCTCTCTCTTTCTCCCCTCTCCTCTCCTCTCGCTGTTCCAAAGTTAGCCGTGCAGCCCCACCCACCCACTCAACGGTCTCTCCCACCCACAGCGCATACAGGACGGACCCCGTCCCAAACAACCCGTCCCGCCAACACACTCAGCCGAGCTAAACTTCCTTCCCCCGGACTCAGACTCGTATAAAAAAGGCAATTCAAAGCGGATGTGGCGCGCCGGCGTAGATCCACCGTTTTACAGGTCAGTGGTTTTAAACGGGTGCATTCGTAAAAAAACAGACCTTTTATTTATTTTCCCTTTTTTTCCTTTGTTTTTTCTCTCCCTCTGCCTTTTGCCTCTCAAGGCCACCCGATGAAACACTCTCCGCTCTCCGCTCTCCTTAACAAGCGGACTGCTCTCGAACCTGCGTTATCTGAGATCACAGCGAGGTGTGTGCCCATGTGTGTGTGTGTGTGTGTGTGTGTCACATCACAGGAACTGACAAAGTTTATCCCGCGTGATGACTGAGTTCCGGTCAGAAGGTTCATTCTGTTCTATCAGCTGCTTTGAACTTAAACGCTCTTCTTCGGTTCCACGCGTGTCTGTGCACTACTCCACTCTGCACTATCCTCTTTAAAGCACAGCGTTCTGTTTCCGAGACACATGGGGGGAGACTATATGCGACAGCGCTAACAGGTGTTCCCCCGCAGCCTCCCCGGCTTTTGCATCTTTCCTGGCAACTAAAAGGTCGATTTATCCCCCGTGGCACCAAGGGAAAGCTAAGATGAACCTCGCACACACGGGGACACACACACACACACACACGCGCACACACACACACACGCACACGCACGCACACGCACACGCACGCACACGCACGCACACACGCACAGGCACACGCACACACACACACACATGCACAGGCACACGCACACACACGCACACGCACAGGCACACGCACACACACACACACGCACACGCACACACAAGCCCCCTATTCATGTCAACTCAGGCAGGGTTGCGCAAATCCATGTTTGTATACTGCAGAGAGAGGACTTGACAACATGCACTGTATGGAAGCTGCCGCCTTTTTATTTTTTTTTATTATAAAATTTTTTTGTGGGGTGGGGGTGTCAAAAGTACAATTTTCTTCGACTGTGACATTGACACATGGTCACCTATATATATACGACATGTCAAACCTGTACACCGGTACAGGGCCGCGCAAAAAGCCTCGTTTGTACATCACAGGGACGGATCACCACAACATTTATGGGAAACATACGGTAGCTTTCTTTGTCTGTTTGTCTCTCGGTCAAAAGTACTATTTTCTTAAAGGTGTGTGCCTTTGACGCTCGGTAGCGTCAGACCGGCAGGGCCGCGCAAAGTCTCGTTTGTACATCACAGGGACGGATTACGACTAGGTGTACCGACGGAAACGTATAGGGTAGCTTTCTTTCATCAAGTTTCAAGTTTCAAGTTTCTTTAATAGTTGTCATACAGAAGTACAGAATACTTTTATACAAAATGCTTCTTACTGTTACGCTCCAGAGACTGTGCAAGACAAGATAAGTATGAAATAAAATAACATAGTATAGCATGTAAATTAGAAGTAAAAAATTAGGTCACAGTGTTCAGTATAGACATATGTACAATGTTCGATGCAGACTAGACGTAACTGAGTTACCATATAATATACAATACTATGCAGTGTACTAATATACAATACTATATAGTGCAAGGCAGAAATGGGATGAGGTACAATTTAGGTACAATTTACAGTAAGGTGTACGAGTTGTAGTGCAAATCCTTTATCAATAAATATAAAGTGTGTTTGTGTGATCTAAGTGTGGAGAGTGGGTGCTGCAGTGTGTTGTTTGTTTAAAGTGAGTGTGTGCGTGTGGGTGTGTGTGCTGTGTGCATTTGATGGTTGTTGCATAGTGTTTATTGTTCGTTTAGCAGCCTGATGGCCTGGGGATAGAAGCTTCTTCTGAGTCTTTCTGTGCTCGCCTTAAGACTCCGGTATCGCTTGCCTGACCGCAGCAGTTCAAAAAGGCAGTTGTTCGGGTAGTTTAGGGTAGTTTGTCTCTCGGTCAAAAGTACTACTCTCTTCACGGGGGGTGTTCGGTGTGACCTTGACGAGGTTTGTGTTTGCAGCCATAGGATTTTGAAATAAAGTACTGCAGCATTTTCTTTCACTACCACACTACCAAAGGGTTAACCCTTTCACTGCAACAATACAGAAGGTTAACCCTTTCACTGCCACACGACAAAGGGGTTAAAGGTACTGTCTTTGGTGGTGACTTTGACGATGTAGTGGGCAAGGGAGCGTGCGGGTAAACGCTCACCCGTCACTGGACCTGAATGTAAGACGGGAGAAAACAAAACATAATATAATCATTACATCCATAGGCGGCGGGTATATATAGGCTAGGCGAGGCTATGCCTTACCCAAATCGTTATGATGGGAATCTTGAAATGTATATAATATATGCGCAGGCTGCTGGCTATTGTGTGTGTCTTGTGCTGCAGCCGGCTGGCCAAGGTGTCAACGAGCCAACTGTAAGATTCTGATCAAACTGGCCAGTATCACGTCTTCGTCTGTTTGGCTCTCCATCCAATTCCTCTGCGTTGTGTCATTTTAATGGTCCTGACGTCTCAGATACTGGCTGATAAGATCCTTATCTCCCCCGATCGTGCAATCCATAAACCATAATAATTCCGTAAGAATTCGACACTTCGACAACGTGAAATACCTTACAAGGAAAAGCGTGGTTTTATTGCTATAAACAGAAACCTCAGCTCAGATGTTAACAGATGTTATTGTCCTTGAAGAGTATTCTAATGATCTTTCGGTGTGTTCAGATTATCGTCCTTTTGCTGTTCAGTCCAATAGTGTTCAGGCCTGGTCGTCAGCCTAACCCTCCTCGTGTTAGCCGAAGCTAATGATGTGTGGCATTCCCCCCCCCCCCCCCCCCTCCGTGATAAGAGGAGAGAGAGTCTCTTCTGGTTTCTTCCCTCTTAGTCTCAGTCAGATTTTAGTTTAGTTTTAGGTGGCAGCGTTTAACATTCCAGGTACAGGCAGTAACCAATCACACATAGGCTCAGGTTAAATAATGTAGCCAATCACATCATTCACATGATCATCCTGATCCCGCAGGCAGAGTAAAGCAAACATCTGCGAGTGCGTTCCGAATTTCAGCCCGCCGATCGCTTTGTAGCGAACACCAGCGCACTATTTTGAGTCAAATTTCAAAAAGCAAAATGGATATACAGTATTTTTCCAAGGCATAAACAAAGTAATTTAGAAGCTGCACCGGGCTGGCCCTGGGCATAACTACCGATCACCTGAGGCTGTATGTTGTTTTATCTTGGCAAACAAGGGCTTGCTCTAAGAGGACATGATGAGAGTCCGAGTTCATCAAATCGTGGACACTTTTTAGAGCTACTGTATGTACATTGTTTTCAAAGCATGATGAGATCTAAATTACGAAAAACGTTCCCTTCATTGCAACTTGTGATTCAAGTTGTGAACGGTCTTTCTCACCAAGACGAAACGTTGCATGTATCTGCATTAAGGTAAGACAATGGTTAATATATTATTGGATGCCTTCATTTGAACACTTAATTTGCACTATATGAAATGAGTGGGGCTCGCTGTAGTAGCCTAGTAGTGTGTGTGTATATGAAATCAGAACCTGGACAGCATCATTTGCGTGCAACCAAAAAAATTTTTAAAATTTTGCGCGCTCCGAGCTAGGTCCATTCTAATAATAGCCTTCCCTAATGTCAAGCTCACCCGCCGCCTATGATTACACCCCACGTGACGTCACCTCCTTGCAGGTAAGAGCGAGGAGAAAGTGAGATGTCTTCTTTTAAGCGGGCGGATGTCTATGAAAGGAAATATATTCCCTGTTATCTTTTCACCATATAACAGTCTCTCAACGCAGCACAGAGTACATTACTTCTTTCCCTATCTTGCTGTTCATATTTCATTCTTACATTGGAATGGACATTTTCAGATTGAAAAGGAGCTCTTTCCCTTTGCAACAGTTGTTGCCCTGAAAGATAAATAGAAAGAACTTAAAGAACTTTATTTATTTATTTATTTATTTTCGTAGCCAGTCCTTTGGATGAATATGTCAAGCAATTATAGATTTTCAAGCTATTGAGGGGAAAATCTTTATTGAGAGTTCTATTCATTTGTCAATGTCACTGAAGACACATGTTTACCCATACCGCTTGAGTGATACGTGTTGGACTCATTGATTTCGGTACCTATAAAAATAGCATCTGCTTGTGCGCACGCGTGTGTGCGTGCGTGTGTGAGTGTGTGTGTTTGCGTGTGTGTGTCACACTCTGTGATAGTCACCTCGCGAAGCGCAAGTCCCTCTTCATCGTCAACTGTGTATAGTTTCAAGTTTCAAGTTTCTTTAATAGTTGTCATACAGAAGTACAGAATACTTTTATACAAAATGCTTCTTACTGTTACGCTCCAGAGACTGTGCTAGACAAGATAAGATAAGTATGAAATAAAATAACATAGTATAGTATGTAAATTAGAAGTAAAAAAATGAGGTCACAGTGTTCAGTATAGACATATGTACAATGTTCGATGCAGAATAGACGTAACTGAGTTACCATATAATATACAATACTATGCAGTGTACTAATATACAATACTATATAGTGCAAAGCAGAAATGGGATGAGGTGCAATTTAGGTACAATTTACAGTAAGGTGTACGAGTTGTAGTGCAAATCCTTTATCAATAAATATAAAGTGTGTTTGTGTGATCTAAAGTGTGGAGAGTGGGTGCTGCAGTGTGTTGTTTGTTTAAGTGAGTGTGTGCGTGTGGGTGTGTGTGCTGTGTGCATTTGATGGTTGTTGCATAGTGTTTATTGTTCGTTTAGCAGCCTGATGGCCTGGGGATAGAAGCTTCTTCTGAGTCTTTCTGTGCTCGCCTTAAGACTCCGGTATCGCTTGCCTGACCGCAGCAGTTCAAAGAGGCAGTTGTTCGGGTGGCTCGAGTGTAGGTCATCATGCAGGTGTCATAATAATGCTTTGAAAACAACAGGATAGTTTTAGGATATTGAAAGCAAAGGTATAACAAACCCGTCTCTTCTCCTCCTCCTCAAAAATAGGGGAAAGAAGAAAGAAAGTCATATGAATTCATGATGTGATACCTGGGTTTTATTAATTCAGGGCCACAGAGAGACGGCTGAATAATGAAATGTAATGAAATTTTTACATGGACTAAAAGTCAGACTCCTTCTCTCATTAATTATATAGTCAAATATAGGATCAAGCCTTGCACAGTAATGACACATTCCTCCAATGGGGCTCCATACTCTACTGTAAGTGTAGAATTCTCAATTCTTCTTGCAACTATAGCATACGGCTGCAGTAGAGTCTATAGGCTGAATCGAATCACCACTCCACCAATAAATACATAAATACCGTTGATTTATTATGCCCATAATCTCACACATATTCCAAAAACTATAGACTGTCTTGAAAAGATGAATTTGGTTTGAGAGTTGGAATGAATCGGCTTTATTTTTTTGGGTGAAGAAGTGTTAAGAAGTGGGATTGGTTCAGAGCAATCATTTTCTCAAGGGATTACAATATTGTTTTATACATATAAATAGCATTTCAAACTTTTCTCATAAAGCAAAACTAATAACTAAATCATGTATCTTCCTTACCGGAATAAGGCTGCAGTAGAATCACTAATAATAACTTCCAAAACTAATTCCTTCAAATTTCTTAACTCATGTTTTGAGTTCTGAGCCAGACTTTGAGAAAAAGACATGACCAGCTCCTCTCGATACGAACCAAAGATTTAATACAAACCTTTGTGGAGATTTCAATACATTGAAACTTCATATAATTTAAGAGCAGCAGTCATGAGAAAATCAATACATTTTTAATAGTAATATATGCCAGTGGCGTTTCTCATGCTGAATAATATTTATTTCTGAGGAACGGCCTTCAACCCTTTCCCTTAACTGTATCTACTGTATGTAAAAAAAACATACAAAGAAATAGGCACACGCTAGCAAACCATTTCAGTGCAACAAATATAATTTTATCATTCATAATACGGTAATAATAGTAATAATATTACCAAATCAATCAAGCAATCATCAGTAGAACGGCCTTCAATTTAGTTTCTCATCCGCCTTGGGTGCCAACTTTAAATTGATTACAAATCATCTTAAAGGAATAAGTGACTCCGGGAGACGAACGTCCCTCTCGCCGCCTCTCCTTCCCGCTCCGCCTCTCCTTCCCGCTCCGCCTCTCCTTCCCGCTCCGCCTCTCCCTCCGCTGCGCCGCCTTCGCTTTCTCCGTCTTTTGTCTCTATCCGCCGTGTCGACACCACGTTCACACCGGCGGCTGAAGAGGAGGATGCCAGCGGGTGAGTGACCGCCCCCCCCCCGCCCCCCCCCCCCCGCCATCCCTCCCCCTATGGCTTCCGACCGCGGCACCCCGGGCCCATGGCGTGTGGTGGGTCGCACTCGGCTGAGCGTGCTCGCTCTACTGGTGGAGGTGTGGTGGTGGCGTCGGAAGCCCCGGTGCCCTTTGACCCTAGAGGAAATTGAATCCGTCGGTTATGAAGGTGCGTCGCTGGACCCGCCGTCCCCGCGGCCCCGTGATGTGGCTCCTGATAGAGGAGGACGGCGGCGGCGCGTTTAGTCGCTTTAAACAATAGATTCTTAGTCGTGAGCAGCCTAAAAAAAAATCGTAAAATAAATAAAAACATATAAATCACGACCAAATTGTGCCGGGAGTCGGGCGATGTTGTTGAACTATACGGCATGGAAGGGCCGGGGCTGCCGTTCCACATCGCCGACGACAACAACAACAACAACAACAACAACAACAACAACAACAACAACAAACAGAGCCCAAATCTAAGCCGCGTAACGTCTGAAAGGATGTTTCTTCTTAGACGCTCTTACACCCCTTAACCTATTAAAAAACAATATTTGCTCATCAATTGACTGTACATTTGGCAGGAACCGGTACCATTTTGAGCGAGACACGCGCCGGTGTTCCGCGTGGCGACGGCGACGACGACGTCTTTGAAAAGCGCACGTCGAAACGGGGGGAGAGTGTCAGAGCTGTCAAACGAAGTTGTCAGATAAACACATCTGCGAGATCCAATATCTGGCCCCCTGTCCGCCCGCTGACAGGAAGCGGCGGCGTCTGTTGAATCCTCTCGCTCACGCGCCGGCACAGTAGGACTCTCTGGTAGACAAACAAAACCCAGACAACAAAAGGCGGGGCTGGATTCTTTAACATGTCGAAAGAAATGCAAACTCTTTGAAACCCCCCCCCCTTCTTTCCCCCTTCCCCCTTCCCCCCTCCCCCGGTATAAGGAGGGCGCTTCGCTAAAAGGGAACGCTCTCTGGAAGCCCTGCGTATGTACATATAGTATAAAACAGCTTGCCGTTCCCTTAACTACCCATAGCGTTTGAATTCCATTAGAATACATGAGGACTCGCAGGCCGGGCGGCCAAGTGCTCTCTCTCTCTCCCTGCCTCCTTAATGTATGACTATTTCATATGGACAGGGATGGAGAGACTGGGTGTGTGTGTGTGTGTGAGTGTGTGTGCGTGCGTGTGTGTGCGTGTGTGTGCGTGTGTGTGTGTGCGTGTGTGCGTGTGCGTGTGTGTGTGTGTGTGCGTGTGTGTGCGGGTGTGTGCGTGTGTGTGTGCGTGTGCGTGTGTGTGTGTGTGGAGGGGGGGGGGGGGGGGGGGTGATTGACACAGGCCCGCATTAGGAGCAGCTTTTGGAGACGGGTCCGCGGAGACTCTGCAGATTGGGTCTGGAGGAGGAGCGTCGGCTCCGCGAGGAGTGGTGCCTTCTTAACCCCGCTCATTGGTATGCCGATGATGAGCGCCGGGCCGGGGCGGCGAGCCGCGCTCCAAACGGCCGACGAGGCGGCGGCTTCCAGACTGCGCCCCCCCTCCCCCCCCTCCTCTCCCCCCTCTCCCCCACCCGCTACAGAGGCACAATCCCGTCGAGGACTCCGTGACGACGTGCAGCGTGGAATACTGAATCCAAACAGACTCCCAATTAATAATCACATAGTTAGTTCATCTTTCATTCAGGCTGAGTGTGTGTGTGTGTGCGCGTGTGCGCGTGTGTGTGTGTGCGTGTGTGTGTGTGTGCGTGCGTGCGTGCTTGTGTGCGTGTGTGTGC
Organism: Notolepis coatsorum; assembly: GCF_963971535.1. Classification (NCBI taxonomy): domain Eukaryota; kingdom Metazoa; phylum Chordata; class Actinopteri; order Aulopiformes; family Paralepididae; genus Notolepis; species Notolepis coatsorum. Next base: position 3,492 of record NW_028169208.1, on the reverse strand, counting down.
GTGTGTGTGTGTGTGCGTGTGTGTGTGTGTGTGTGTGTGTGTGTGTGTGTGTGTGTGCGTGTGTGTGTGTGTGTATGTGTGAGCGTGCGTGTGTGTTTGCAAGACTTCATGCAAAGCATGGCTCGTCTCGCCAGAAGTTTCAACCGGGAAAAGTTCGGGGGCTGTGCTTTTAATTTCTCAAACACACACACACACACACACACTCTCACGTGCATGTGCGCACACACACACACATGCACACGTGCACACATGCACACGTCAGATTTGTCAAGTTTCGACTTCACGGGCGAGAGGGAAGGTGTGGGCCTCTCCGTTCCATCACTCCCACGTGTGACAAAAGAGGCAAAATAAAAATGTTTAAATTCGGTTTCAGATCCTCGGATTAGAATAATAACATGTCAAAAAATTGCGACACGTTTCGTTGTCAGGTAAGGCGACAGAATATCACTTTACCCTATTGTGACTTTGAACCACGAAAGAGACGGTAAGCAGACGGATTGTTTTTGTCACAGAACTACGCGACCTCCAACCCCAAGCGCCTCAAAACCCCGCCCCCGCGCGTCTAAAAATATTCCGTCACAAAGCAGTCTGACGGAACTCGTCGAGACCTATAATGTCACGGCGAAGAGATGTTACCGAAAACCCCACATACGGTACATATTTTTGTCTTTATCCTTAGATAGAGTTATCATTTAGTGAGCTTGGGGGGTCAAAGGTGAGACAGGAGTATTTGAGCGTGCCTAATGAAAGGCAATATAAAAGGTGCGACGGCTGTTGTTTGAAAATCATCTTGTTTTGTTCCTCGCCGGCGTTACATGTGCTGCCGCTAATTATACACGCTAGGTAGTCCTCACAGTCAAGAGAGAAAACTCCACCGTTTTTGACATATTCATTTAAAGTTACTAATCAGATGTAAATATGCAAAGCAGGTCCCCGTGGGGGCCTCTTTGATATGCAAATTGCGAGTGCAAACAAAGGTGGAGGAGATGGAAGATTTTCCCTTTTTTTCAATATAACAAACATCTCAAAAGGTGGGTTTTTTTGTCGTCGAGTTGTGTTTAAAGAATGAGATAAAGCCGCGCCGTATAGCTTTTAAATCCATGTTTCCCCCGTTAATATAACCACATTATGTATATATATGTATGTATGGAGTATTATACGGTGGAATATATAACGTGAGACGGAGGCCTTCGGGGGTATTCAGGGACCGCTCCGAGCTCAACCCTCAACCAAACCTCAGGCTCCTCCGCTTCATATATCAAAAGGCCCGGCGTCTGATAGGGATCTTGGATCCTATTTTGCCGTCGGACGGCATTAGCGCATGTAAACAGGCGCGCCGGAGCTCTCCCCCCGCCGCGCGCCGCCTATCATAACAGCAACTTACTGGCCGGTTTATCTGTTTGATGGCATGTAGAGGGAAGGTCAGTGATTCCATAATTCACTCGGAAACCATAAATCACATTATATGATCTGCACGGGGGAGAGAGAGAGAGAGAGAGAGAGAGAGAGAGAGAGAGAGAGAGAGAGAGAGAGAGAGAGAGAGAGAGAGAGAGAGAGAGAGAGAGGCGGCTCGCGCTGTAACCTCGAGAAGGAAAGACGAGACCCATCCACAGTAGTATTCTAAGGTAGTCCGGTGGCTGCGAGTCATTTTCTCTCAATCTTATCAAAGGCGGAAATCGTTACAGGCGGGAAAAAAAAGCATTGTATCGTCTGCGTAGAGAAAGACACACCGTTCGAGGTCACCGTCTACCTGAAGATTCGGTCGCCGAGACCCTCCTGATTTATTCACACATCACCGACACTTACCGTATTGTGCCAAATATAAGACAGGGTTTTTATTTATTTTTTTCGTCAAAGAAAATCGCAAAAAAAAGGGGCGTCGTCTTATTCTCAGGTGTCTAGACGACGTTGAAATGTGATCACCAGATCATTAATGATGCAGCCCTTCTCGGCCCTGCGGCGGGAGCTGTCGGCGGGGAGGTTGAGAACAAGCGGAAGCCGAAGGGTGGAGGTCGGAGGTCGGAGCGGGAGCCGGGGGCTGCCCGATGTGCGAGGCGAGGCCCACAGTCTCGTCTCTCCAGGGCTCTGTCCCAAACCGGGTCCCCTGCGGCTTTCTGGCCACAGCCGCCACGCGCTCCGAGGGCAGACAGGAGTGTAGGTCCTGGGTGTACCTGGCCAGGGGGACCAGGCGGGGACCACCTCCACATGGGCGTGGGGGGGGGGGGGTCGGAGCACCTGGCGGTGTCTAACGCTCCCTGTTTATGGAAAAGAAACTCTCCGCTCGGCGAAGAACACGGCTATAGCTGAGAGAAGGAAGGTGAATATCGGGACACATGGATCATTGACACTTCAATCGCACCTTGTGGCCCTGGGTTCAGAGACAGCCATGTCTTTTATTCTTCATTCCACATTTTCTCCTTATTTTTTCTATTTTTCTCCCATCCCAAATTTCGCCCCCCCGCCAATTCTCCCTTCAATTCTCCCCTCCCCTGTCTCGAACGTTGCTAGACTATGCCTCCCTGTTGACAGAATCAGGCTATAGGGCGACAATAATGTGGTCAAGAGGCATGGTTGCTATCTTGAGCCTTAACTGGCGTGGTTTATTTATTCACATGGCAGAGCAGTAACACATGAATCCTTCTCGTGAGAGGTAGGTGGGGGAAGAGAAAGAATGGGAGGAGACATCTCTATTTATACTCGCCACCTGGTGGTGTCCCTGAGTGGCTCCGCCTAGAGCGCCCTCTAGTGGAAACAGTTATATATGCAGTTAGACAGTTACTAGTGGAAACAGGCCTACCTAGAACCTCTGACTTCAACACTCCCACTGGTCGGCTGCAGTGAGGACCAAGCCTTGCATCACGTGTCCCCTCCGGTACACGAGGAGGCAGCTGTCGCATCTTTTCACCAGACAGCGCGAACTCTCAGTGGCGAGGAGTAACGCGTGGGAGGCTCACGCTGCCCCCCGTTGCTTCCTGATTCTGCTGTACAGGCGCACCAACCGACCTGTAGGAGTCGCTGTCCACAACGTCCCTTCCCACCCTCTAACACTGCCAATTGTGATAGTATGAACAAACAGCCAAGCCGGTAGCAAAGCCGAGAGCTGGGCTCGAACCCAGCATATCCTACGTCAGTGGCGAGCGCCTTGCCCACTGCGCCACCTCCATGTTTTTTTATTCTGTATTTAATTTTTTTTATATATATATTTGCCAAAATATGTTACAAACAACAGCCAATGTGTCAATGTGTTTTTTTTTTTTTTATATATATAATATATATATAATAATATATATATAAAATGATTTTACCAAAAGATAAATAAATAACATCCTACATTGAACAAAAATAATGTGTTTTCGTGTTTTCCAAAAATGAGTCTAGAAAACAAGCCTTCAGGATCTTCAGGGTCGTCTTATAGTCGGACCGATACGTACAGGTGTTTTGTTTGTGGTTTGTTGTTGTTTTCCGTGGCCTGTATTATTTCTCAGTGTTGGC
>NW_028169209.1:20000-21664 GCF_963971535.1 Notolepis coatsorum | reverse complement strand
TGTCTGTGTGTGTGTGTGTGTGTGTGTGTGTGTGTGTGTGTGTGTGTGTGTGTGTGTGTGTGTGTGTGTGTGTGTGTGTGTGTGTGTGTGTGTGTGTGTGTGTGTGTGTGTGTGTGTGTGTGTGTGTGTGTGTGTGTGTGCTGTGTGTGTGTGTGTGTGTGTGTGTCTTGATTGTGGACTAGCTCATGAAGTGTAGCATTTTGGAGTCTGGACTCTGCATAATGAATAGCCAGGTGTCGGAGAGGGGCACACACACACACACACACACAGACACACACACACACACACACACACACACACACACAGACACACACACACACACAGACACACACACACACACACACACAGACACACACACACACACACACAGACACACACACAGACACACACACACACACACACACACACACACACACACACACACACACACACACACACACACACACACACACACACACACACACACACACACACACACACACACACACACACACACACACACACACACACACACACACACACGGACAGATAGACACATTCTCTTTGTGCCATTCACATTGCTCTACTATACATTCTGTATAAATACTTTCCTCTCGCTGTTATTAAAATATAAATTATGCCATTTTTTATCTGAGTCACAGACCCATTTATGACGTGCCATTAGAATTCAAAAAGGTGCGTTTTTGCATGATGGTGAGGAGGAGGAGGGAGGGAGGAAGAGTAATTTCTAATGCTTTTCATTTGAAAGCTCTGTGAAGGAATTCACACAGTCATCTCTGTGTTGTCGCCACTGGGTGTGTTTACCCACTCTTTAACCTTCTGTATTGTCGCAGTGAAAGGGTTAACCATTCGGTAGTGTGGTAGTGAAAGGGTTAACCATTTGGTAGTGTGGTAGTGAAATGGTTAACCGTCTGTATTGTCTCAGTGAAATGGTTAACCCTTTGGTAGTGTGCTAGTGAAAGGGTTAACCTTCTATATTTTTGCAGTGAAATGGTTAACCCATTGGTAGTGTGGCAGTGAAAGGGTTAACCCTTTGGTAGTGTGGCAGTGAAAGGGTTAAAGCTGCACTATGGAAGATTGGCATACATAGTTTTCCATCAAGCTCAAGATCAATGGTTCCCAACATGTTTGGGCCCAGGGCACACCAGAAGTCAAACCAGATTCTCAAGGACCAGAAGTCAAACCAGATTCTCAAGGACCAGAAGTCAAACCAGATTCTCAAGGACCAGAAGTCAAACCAGATTCTCAAGGACCAGAAGTCAAACCAGATTCTCAAGGACCAGAAGTCAACCAGATTCTCAAGGACCAGAAGTCAAACCAGATTCTCAAGGACCAGACGTCAAACCAGATTCTCAAGGCACACCCAATCAAATCAAATCAAATGTATTTGTAAGGCCCGACAACACACGTTAATGTCCCCATGGGCCGGACACGTCTTCTTTAACACATGCTACGCCATAAACGTTGTACAACGTGTTTCAAGGTCAAGCTAACGGCGTATGACGTTATTGAGATCATATTTCATTTTCTCGCCATGTTATTCATAATTCCCTCACGGAGCCTGGTCTGATGCAGTGGGAGCCTGCACAACTCTGCAACGCTTCAATACTGCCGCCTGGTGGATGATCGGCGAGTTACAACCGGAAATGGATCGAGTCGATCTC
>NW_028169209.1:7500-15000 GCF_963971535.1 Notolepis coatsorum | reverse complement strand
GTACTGGCATTACTACTGCCGCACTATGTGTATTGTTGTTCCTTCATTCTAACTAGTGTATATCACTGTATAATTGACCACATCTGCCCAGTTGCACTGCCTCTCTCCTACCCAGACTCCTCTCTGCCTCTCTCTCCTACCCAGACTCCTCTCTGCCTCTCTCTCCTACCCAGACTCCTCTCTGCCTCTCTCTCCTACCCAGACTCCTCTCTGCCTATCTCTCCTACCAGACTCCTCTCTGCCTCTCTCCTACCCAGACTCCTCTCTGCCTCTCTCCTACCCAGACTCCTCTCTGCCTCTCTCCTACCCAGATTCCTCTCTGCCTCTCTCCTACCCAGACTCCTCTCTGCCTCTCTCCTACCCAGGCTCCTCTCTGCCTCTCTCCTACCCAGACTCCTCTCTGCCTCTCTCTTACCCAGACTCCTCTCTGCCTCTCTCTCCTACCCAGACTCCTCTCTGCCTCTCTCTCCTACCCAGACTCCTCTCTGCCTCTCTCTCCTAGCCAGACTCCTCTCTGCCTCTCTCTCCTACCCAGACTCCTCTCTGCCTCTCTCTCCTACCCAGACTCCTCTCTGCCTCTCTCTCCTACCCAGACTCCTCTCTGCCTCTCTCTCCTACCCAGACTCCTCTCTGCCTCTCTCCTACCCAGACTCCTCTCTGCCTCTCTCCTACCCAGACGCCTCTCTGCCTATCTCCTACCCAGACTCCTCTCTGCCTCTCTCCTACCCAGACTCCTCTCTGCCTCTCTCCTACCCAGACTCCTCTTTGCCTCTCTCTCCTACCCAGACTCCTCTCTGCCTCTCTCTCCTACCCAGACTCCTCTCTGCCTCTCTCCTACCCAGACTCCTCTCTGCCTCTCTCTCCTACCCAGACTCCTCTCTGCCTCTCTCTCCTACCCAGACTCCTCTCTGCCTCTCTCCTACCCAGACTCCTATCTGCCTCTCTCTCCTACCCAGACTCCTCTCTGCCTCTCTCCTACCCAGACTCCTCTCTGCCTCTCTCTCCTACCCAGACTCCTCTCTGCCTCTATCCTACCCAGACTCATCTCTGCCTCTATCCTACCCAGACTCCTCTCTGCCTCTCTCCTACCCAGACTCCTATCTGCCTCTCTCCTACCCAGACTCCTCTCTGCCTCTCTCTCCTACCCAGACTCCTCTCTGCCTCTCTCTCCTACCCAGACTCATCTCTGTCTCTCTCTCCTACCCAGACTCCTCTCTGCCTCTCTCCTACCCAGACTCCTCTCTGCCTCTCTCCTACCCAGACTCATCTCTGCCTCTCTCTCCTACCCAGACTCCTCTCTGTCTCTCTCCTACCCAGACTCATCTCTGTCTCTCTCTCCTACCCAGACTCCTCTCTGCCTCTCTCCTACCCAGACTCCTCTCTGCCTCTCTCCTACCCAGACTCCTCTCTGCCTCTCTCTCCTACCCAGACTCCTCTCTGCCTCTCTCCTACCCAGACTCCTCTCTGCCTCCTCTCTTCTCATGGTCATGTCCTTTGTGTCAAGTACATTCACCATTAAAGCCGATGTCCTTACTAACCCACTTACTGTACATCTTTATTTCTTTATTTCTTTATTTATTTCAGATCCCCATTAGTCACTGCCTCAGCAGCGACTATTCTTCCTGGGGTCTGGATCCAAACATATAAAATTAAACAAGAATAATCAATAAACAACATAAAAACAAAACAAATATCAATAAAACACCAATAAAATATACAAACAATTATAGAACATTAAACCAATTAAAATCAGACATACAACCAAATATGTATGCCAAATTTTCTAATATAGAACAAAAACAAATATCAATAAAACAACAAATATCAATAAAACAACAAAGACAACAAAGACAACAATAACAAATATCAATAAAACAACAAATATCAATAAAACAACAAAGACATCTCAGAGCAAACTAAAATGTGCTCAAAAACAGCACAACATTCCATACACTCATACTCTAATACTCATAACCACTAGACAAACACATTCTAAAACAACACATAACCCAACACAAGAACCCATTCATTAGACACAGATTAGACCCAACCAAAATCAACCTCTTTCTGCATTACAGCCACTCGTAGTCTCCTCTTGAATCCCACCTTACTGGTAATTGAAACCAAATATTGTGGAAGTCTATTCCAGTAGGACATTGCCCTGTACATTACAGTTTTCTTTAAGGCTTCAGTTCTGGGTCTCGGCAGGGCGAACCTACCCTTCAAGGCTTGTCTAGTGCCATAGCCATGACCATCACTAATAAGCACCAGCTGCAAAAAGAGGCACACAGGTTTATGCAAAGTATAAATATTTCTCATAAACAAAATAAGACTACACACTAGTCTCTCATTGACTCTCATCCATGACAGTTCCTTGTGCATTTTCTCAACACTGTTTCTAATTGAGCTATGCAATGCAAGTCTTGCAGCTCTATTTTGAGTAAGCTGTATTTTATTTAAATCTTGTTTGGATGCATTTGACCAGATTGCTGGACAGTAGTCCAGATGTGACAAAACTAGTGATTGTATGACTTGCTTGGTAGCTGTGTCTGTTAAAAAATAGGCATTCCGTCTAATAATTGAAATACTTCTGCTCATTTTTGTTACAATATTGTTAATGTGAGTTGACCAAGAGAGTGTTTCATCTATTATAACTCCAAGCAATCTGGCCTCCTTAACTTGCTCAATATCTGCACCCTGCAAAGAAATATTTAATCTGTGATTCTCTCTCTGAGCATGCTTTGAACAAATAATTAGACATTTTGTTTTGGATGCATTTAGTTTCAGCTTATTTACCGTGACCCATTCAGAAATCTGCATTAACTCGCTTTGAAGAAGACTGCTGAGGTCTTTGGCATTGCTTGCCGAAGCATATATTGTAGTGTCATCTGCATAAATGGAACTGCTTGCATTTCTTAAACTTTGTGGCATATCATTTACAAATATTGAATATAATAATGGTCCAAGGCAACTTCCTTGAGGAATGCCACATTGTAGCGTTTTAAAGCTTGATAAAGTTCCATTAAACAGGACACATTGTTGTCTCATGAATAAATAACTTTTCATCCAGTTAGTAGCTGAGTGTTTGAAACCATAATCAGCTAGTTTTGTAAGCAGCAGTTCATGATCAATGAGATCAAAAGCTGCGCTAAAATCTAACAGTACTGTACCAACTAATAATTTACAGTCAATATTTCTTAGCCAATCATCAGCCAATTGTGTAAGTGCTGTGCATGTTGAATAGCCTGGTTTGTAAGCATGTTGAAAGTCAGAATTTATGTTATTAAGGGAGAAATAATTTTGAATTTGTTTGAATGCAATTATTTCCATAAGTATACCTAAAACAGGTAAAATACTGATTGGCCTACTATTTGGTCCAGTGAATGATTCTTTTCTATTTTTTGGTAGAGGAGTGACCTTAGCTACCTTCCATATTTGCGGATAAATTCCTTCCTTAAGACTCAAATTGAATATATGACATATCGGACCAGCAATACTTCCAGCTGATAGCTTCACAAGTCTACTGTCAGATTAGAGATTACATCTGACGGTCCTCTCTCACCTGTTTAGTTACATCTGACGGTCCTCTCTAAACTGTTTAGTTACATCTGACGGTCCTCTCTCACCTGTTTAGTTACATCTGACGGTCCTCTCTAAACTGTTTAGTTACATCTGACGGTCCTCTCTCACCTGTTTAGTTACATCTGACGGTCCTCTCTGACCTGTTTAGTTACATCTGACGGTCCTCTCTCACCTGGGCCCCGTTCCTCGTACCTGGATAACTGAGTTAGCCGGATAACTTTCGGGTAATTCTGACTTAAGCCGGACTTTCCGATTCCCCGTACGTGGATTTTCCAAATCACCATGACAACAGATCCAAAAGTTTGAGCCTGGTCGAAAGCAGAGTTTAAGTTCAAGTTAGCCTGAACCATCGCCACGCCCCCGCAAAAAAGTGACAGCCCGTTTCCTGAAATTATTCCCACAGTCTACGATCTGCATTATACCATTCTGAATTACGTTTTTGTGCTCCATTCTTCCAGAGGGGGCTTTTGAAATGTAAAATAGACCCAAAATGCTGATACTAAATTCACTTTGTCCTAAATAATGCACGTTATATATACCGTGGCGCTCGCTCGGTGCGATGTACACATTATGACGTGGTTATTTTAATTGTAACTGGGATTAAGATGTCTGATGAGATGCGCTGTTTGACGGATTTGAGAAATTGAATGAGCCGTTGACGTCACATTAATGAATGAGGATAAAGAAATAAAACTTCATTCAAAATAAAGAATATTCTAAACACGGGTCTCTCGTTCATTAATGTATAAACAATGAATTTATCCCATCTGGTCCAGTGGCGCAGCGGTAGTGCTCAAGCCTGCCAACCCAGCGACCGGTGTTCAAAACCCTGTGTTTCCAATATAATTTTTTTGAATATAATATTAATGATTATACGCCAAAGTAGCCTGGTTTTAAGTTAAAATATTATAAATCTACATGCATTGAGGATGTCATTCTTTATATAGCTCTCAACGTGCACCAAATTGAATTATTCCTATATTGCAAAAAGAAGGAAAAGACTAGGGTCTCGAACCCCGGTCGTCTGCGTGAAAGTCAAAAGAACAACCCGTTAGACCACATTGGAGATAAGTTAAAGATCGACTATACATCAATCAATGGGTAAGAGAGCCGTATCGTAATTCTGTATAACAGTTTAACTAATTATTTTCGCTAGCAAGATCTCATTTGATTATTCAATCCAGCAGGCAAGTTTAAAGAAATATAATCTGATTGATTGAGGTAATGAGGGACTTAGAATTAGCCTATAGATAACGCATTTAACTTGTCGGCGAGGCGATTGAGCCGTATTGCAATCTGTCAATAAAGTCTTAAATCAATTAATCAATCAATGCCGTTAGAGAATCAGGATCTCTGCCATCGATACGTGCTGGCTTTTCACCTAAAGCGGCCGCGCGCACTTAGCCTGAGTCTCAAGTCTGAATCGAGTTAACGAGACTGAATCCACCTTCGAGGAACAGGAAAATCCCGGCTTCGAACATCGGGTTAACTGAATCTGGATAATGACATCTTGATCGACTTAGTTGAACCAGGTACGAGAAACAGGGCCCTGTTTAGTTACATCTGACGGTCCTCTCTCACCTGTTTAGTTACATCTGACGGTCCTCTCTCACCTGTTTAGTTACATCTGACGGTTCTCTCTCACCTGTTTAGTTACATCTGACGGTCCTCTCTCACCTGTTTAGTTACATCTGACGGTCCTCTCTAACATGTTTAGTTACATCTGACGGTCCTCTCTCACCTGTTTAGTTACATCTGACGGTCCTCTCTCACCTGTTTAGTTACACCTGACGGTTCCCTCTAACCTGTTTAGTCCGTCCCCATCTTCAAAACAAATCACAGCTGTCACATGACCAACCTGTATCTCCAAACAATCCAATTATCATGATCAAAAGTCTTTCTCCTCAGATTAACCACCATCTATATATATTTTTTCTTTTCTTTTTTCAAATCCCATAATTGTCTGACACGGCTCGAGTGTTGCAGTATTTACACGGTGCACGTGAAGTACCGTGTAAAACTCCCGTTTCAAGTTAAAAAAAAAATATTCAAGTCGCCAAAGTTACATGTTTTTCATTGGACGCCGGCTAAAACGGAGCGTTATTGGCTTCTGCTGTTTACTGTATGGCCCTGTACGGTATTAAATCACTCCGTCTCCGGCGCTCAGAAGCCCCGCGTTGACAGTGAATTAAAAGCGACATGAAGAGAGGTTGTTGAACAAAGTAAAGTATATCCAATCAAGTGTAATTGGCCTGACGGAGGCAGCCGGTAATATATTTGGTAATTAGTTAAGCAGTCAGTCTGTCTCAGAGGGGGTTTTCCTCCTTCTTTACAGCCGCGCGTGAATCAAAAACGTCAAAATAACTCAGTGAATATGTGGCTTTTTGCAAAGCGTTACAAGGCCAGTCATATCTCAGGTCTCGCTGGAGGAACCCGTGTTTCCTAAATCACTTTTTCATAATTTATATTGACACTTGAAGGATTATTCAAGATTCAAAGATTCAAGAGTTTTATTCATCACATGCATACTGTACTAGGGCGTACAGTGAACTGTGGTTGGTCATGCCCGCTTCGATTGTGCAATAAAAACAATAGGAATAGTAATAAAAGGATAACTAGATTAGACATGGTAAATAGACATGTTAATAATCCGCTTAAAGGCACTGGATCTATGTACATACCTATACAATGTGCAGTTTTTCTTCTATGTCCCTATGCTATACTTGCTGTTACTAACTATACTGTACAACAATCACAACAAGTGTCCTTTTCCTTCCATTAAAGTGACCTTTTCTAGTGTGTTTAATAAAGTGACCTGTGGTGTGTTTGTGTGTGTGCGAGTGCAGAATGTTGTGTTGTGTGTGTGTCTGTGTGTATGTGTGTGTTCATGTGCGTTTGTGTGTGTGCGAGTGCAGAATGTTGTGTTGTGTGTGTGTCTGTGTGTATGTGTGTGTTCATGTGCGTTTGTGTGTGTGCGAGTGCAGAATGTTGTGTTGTGTGTGTGTCTGTGTGTATGTGTGTGTTCATGTGCGTTTGTGTGCGTGCGAGTGCAGAATGTTGTGTTGTGTGTGTGTCTGTGTGTATGTGTGTGTTCATGTGTGCTTGTGTGTGTGCGAGTGCAGAATGTTGTGTTGTGTGTGTGTGTTCGTGTGTGCTTGTGTGTGTGCGAGTGTGTGTGGAGAGATCAGTGTTCAGTGTTCTGATGGCCTGAGGTAAGAAGCTGAGCCTGAGTCTCTCTGTTTTTGCTGCGTGTATGCAGAGGCGCTTGCCTGACCGCAGCAGCTTGAACAGGCTGTCATCGGGGGATTCCCCTTTATGTTTACATGGTTTTCCCGTGTGTGAGATTCGGACGGTAGTTTTTGCCCGAGGGGAGTCTGAGGCCTCTGGACTCTCACACGCACACAACCCAACGGATCAGATAAGATGACGGCGGCGGCGATCGGTGGGTTCCCAGTTTCCAAGTGTCCTCGAGCAAGGCACTTAACCCCCTAACTGCCGGCGCCTTGCAGGGTCGTCTCCGTCGTCGGTGGGTAAAAGCGTGAGTGAACGGGTGCATGTGAGGCACAGGTTGGTACAGTGGTCTGCGATGGTGCCCGCGGTGCGGGAGACCGGGGTTCGAGACTCACTCGGGGCTAATCCCTTAACAGGGGTCGACGCAGAGATGGCAATACGAGACCGGCTACATGTGTGTGCGACGCGTGTGCGTGTGTCATAATGAACTCCTGAGCCTCAGGAAAAGGGACGCGGCGTTAAATGAACGAGCCTAAATTAAGTCACACGGGCAGCTGTGACACCGCGGCTTAATTCAACCAGATCGCCTTAAATTAACCTAAATTAATGACTACTTTTTATGCTGAATTAGGGGTTATTTTGGCCCCGACGTCTGAGACACGTCACGGTTGGCCTCGGTCTTCCCAG
>NW_028169209.1:0-2500 GCF_963971535.1 Notolepis coatsorum | reverse complement strand
CTGCCGAAGGTGTTCAAAATAGGTGTGTTCTACCCAAATAATGACCAGAGGAGATTTATCCTCCTCTTCATCTGAGGAGTCACTAGCTGTTCTATCTCCTTGTTCAACAGCATGAACATGTCTCTTCTTTTTGTAATTTCCAGTGTTTCTTTTAAAACCAGATTTATCGTAATTTTCTGTGCCCTTCCTTTGATGCCATTAACATTGTTACACTGATATTGACAGCTCTCTCCAGTGTCAAATCACTCTCTGTCAGTAGTTTCTTCTGTGAACCTTCATTTCTTAATCCACAGACAAACCTGTCTCTCAATGTGTCTTTTAGTGAATCTCTAAATTCACAATGCTGCTGACTGGTTGCTCACACACAGACTGCTGCAGAAGCAGGTTTCTCAACAAATTCAGTGCAAGCTCAGTGTAACAGTTCCATGAATGAATGAATGAATGAAAACGTTATTTAACAGATTGCAGAATAGGTACAATACAGTACGGCTCAATACATACAATTGTTAAGGGGATGCAGACCAGAGAAAGACGTTTGTCTTGTTTACATCAGGGTCCCCCATTTTCATTTATTTGCTCCACATTGTCATTAGCCCCTTTCGTGACTGTGATGCACTGAGTGAATCCACAGTCACTTGCTCCTCAATAGGAAACCAACCTAGATTTACCATGAAGGACTGGTTCTGGCCGAACCGTTCGTTATACAAGAATCACAGAGAAATTACAAAGGTACTCACAGTTGCACGAGGATTTCGGACAGAGATAAGGGATGGTGCGCATGCGCTGTGATCACCCAACGGCGGAAATAATGCCGTTTTGAGCAGTTTATAAAAATTATTTAAAATGTTTATTAGCAACGCAGAGCTTTCAAACCATCCCGTATCTCTGTCCGAAACCCTCGTGCAACTGTGAGCACCTTTGAAACGTCTCTGTGATTCTTGTATAACGAACGGTTCAGCCAGAACCAGTCCTTCATGGTAAATCTAGGTTGGTTTCCTATTGAGGAGCAAGTGACTGTGGATTCACTCATTTCGTGCATCACAGTCACGAAAGGGGCTACATTGTCATCAAACGGTCCAATATTTCCAATAACCCAAGCCATTTCTGTTGTAAACACTCACGATAGTCCAGTCGATCCTTCCTTTAGTGTGTAAAGTGGATTTCCTCCTCTTGTAGATGTTTCCCAGTGCCGCCCGTATCAACGTGAGCTAACATGCTAACTCGCTAAATAATGTAAACAAAGCTTGCAACGGACTTCTTTTTTCTTGCATTGCGCAGATTCAGACGTCCTCATCGCCGAATTGTGTTATATCCTGAGGACTTCTTAACCTCACCTGTATAACAATGATTACCGGACCACTACTTTAGTTTAACACATTATTCTGACTACAGCTCCGGTAGTGCAATCACTTCCTGGTACCACAGCTGGGAACTACGGCAAGTATTTAAGGACAATACAGACCCAACGTTGAGAAAAAGATTAACGGCGTCAATTATATTATCGCGCGATACTAGTCTCGCGATAACGCAGCACGTTAACGGCGTTAACGGCCCAGCTCTAATATATATATATATATATATATATATATATATATATATATATATATAAGCATAGACATACACAGACACATAATGAGTCATGTACTGAAGGTTACACTGACACACACACACACACACAATACACTACATGCAATGCAATATTCATTATGGCACGGATGTCTCAGGGACAACATTGTCAAAACATCAACAAATTATGATGTTAGAAATCTACAATTCATAAAAAAACACATTAAAATTGCTCGTCTCTCTCTCTCTTTCTCTCTCTCTCTCTTTCTCTCTCTCTTACTCTGTCTCTCTCACTCACACACGCAAACACACACACACACACACACACACACACACACACACACACACACACACACACACACACACACGCACGCACAAACACACACACACACCTGTCAGTGTGTGGTCACCACCTCTGGGATTCCAGATAGCCCTAGGCCTGGTCTTGTGCACCCCCCCCCCCCCCCCCCCCCCCTCCACTGCCAGTTAGTGCTATCTCTGATTAGCATGTCTGTGGCCCTGACCGGCCAGAGCTAGCGCCAATGCTAATTAGGATGTACATGCATATTTGCATGAGTAATATATTAAATTGTTGTTTGTAGTTCTGAAACTATGCTGTTGTGGATCTTGCATATTTCTCTCTTTCTATGTCTACATTTATCTCTCTGTCTATCTTTATGTTTATCTCTCTATATCTCTCTCTATCTATCTCTATATCTATCTCTGTCTATGTTTATCCCTCTCTATATTTATATCTCTATATATGTCTATGTTTATTTAACTCTGTCTCACGCTCTCTTTCTACTATTTTTCACTCTCTGTCTCTCACTCTCTGTTTACATCCCTGTCTTATCTTTCTTTCTTTCTTTCTTTAGTTCTTTCTTTCTTTCTTTCTTCTTTCTTTCTTTCTTTCTTTCTTTCTTTCTTTCTTTCT
>NW_028169210.1:10000-25000 GCF_963971535.1 Notolepis coatsorum | reverse complement strand
AAATCAAAGTCATTCTCTCCCGCAGACGATGGAACAGGGTTAACATGCAACACAGACGATGGAACAGGGTTAACATGCAACACAGACGATGGAACAGGGTTAACATGCAACACAGACGATGTAACGCGGTTAACACACAACACAGACGGTGAAAGAGGTTAACACACAACCTCAGAGTATCTGATCGCATTTGCGACATGAACACATAATGTGTGTAAGAAATGTTCACAAAGAAATTACACTTAAGAACAGACAACGACACGTATTTAGTCTTACCGTATATATATCTATCCACCTGTCTGTACATACTGTACCTGCACATAATCCTTTTACATATCTGTAGATATTATATCTATATCTGTACATATCCCGACCCTTACCTACTCTTACCATTTATGTCTTGATGTCTTCTTTTCATTGTACTGTACTTGTGCTGTATAATGATGACAATACATTTTAATCGAAACAAATCTAATCTAATCTAATGTTTGTAATGAAAGTTCCCTTCTTTGTGTACGTTGTGATGATCTCTAGGCACATCCTGTCTGGTTTCCTGTTTAGTGCTGATAGTCATCGAGGCGGCCCAGCGGCCAGATCATATGACACGCTGGGGACTGCTTAAATACACCCTCGTTCTCCATCTGACCATCAATAATCCAATCCATCCAATCATTCATACTGCCATTTCAATCAATAAATCTGCTAGCGCTGTGGTCAAAACTATGGCCCCTCTGTCTGGTATCTTACCCTCATTTATTGCATCGTTACTCCACTCGTTTTTACTGTCCTCCCATTTATCTGCTATTAACACTATCAATTGCCTCTTCGCATGGTCATTAACTGGTAATTATACAGCGATTGCACTTTGATTTGGTAGGCGATTCAAGAGCATTAAATGGAAGTAAAACTCAGTAAGCAATGTCACTGAAGGTAAGACTTTTGATTATAAAATAGTAACATTTAAAGGCACTCGAACCATTTTAAACATGTCTATCTGATCATTCCTGGTCATTCCAGTCAAGTGTTTGTTTTGTTGTCATCACTATGTACACTGTGCCTTAAATGAACATTGCCACTGTGGAGGAATTTTTTGTTTGTCCCAACAATATCTTAAATCTCACTCCTTGATTAGAGCCAAGGGAGCTCCCACCCCTCTAAATTCAGTCTCCTTCTCTCCCTCTGTGTTCTCCTAGCTGGCCAGGTTGAGAGCACTGTATGTTGTCTATATTAATTAACTATATTAATCATGAAGATTCCTTCTACGACCATACATGATGGGCCAGGTTCCACCACACCACCATTGACCAAATTCACACGGTGGCCATTTTGCCCACATGAATCAAGAATCAAGATCATGTCATGTCCAGGTTGGGATTCCTTAGGAAGCTTTAGTTTAGCTAACTCATAGGAAAAGAAACATAGTTCTGGGCCTCTGTTTAGTACAGAAATTATATAATATACACTTTGAGAATCCCATTCATATTTTCAGGATTTAGGACTGTATCCCCCATATGGTGGGAATGCCAACCATCGACAGAACTGCATCAGACTTGACACACTCAGAATCTCTGAAATACCACATGTAGCACCTTCCAGTTCCCTGCCTATTTCACAACAGAAAGAGAAACAGCTACAAGTGCTATTTGAATAGACTGAAATGACTGGAGTAAGAATATACAAATATATTTAAGAATATAAAAAAGTATGTGTTGTTGTAATATTGAGCAATGAACAACAGGTAACAGTGATGCATGAAACCCATGTTATATATAAGATTACAATCCAACATATTCATTCATTCATTCAATCTGTATTTAATCTAGAAGGATCAATTAAACATTTAAAATAATTTAAAACAACTGCAGACTGTAGTGAAGTGGTTTGCTATTAACGATTTTAACTGACCAATAGATATTAAATTGAGTTTTAACTTTTCATGTTTCTGGGGCACAGAAGATAAAAGCAGATTTTACTAATTCAGTGCCAATTCTAGGAACCGCATGTGTTAGCCAATCACCAGAGCGAGCATGATCATGTGATATTATCCACGTCTATGATTCAGTATAATGCTCGAAGCTATGACACAATATGTTTGTTATTGTAACCCTGTCCCATAGGACCACTTTCTCCTTCACTCCCCAAGCAGCGCTGTGCTTTTGAAGCAGCTCATCACCAGAACAAACAGACACAATAACAGACTTTTGGGAGACCGCTATAAAGAAGCTATTGTCTGGAGGAAGGTCTTTGACCCAGATGTCAGCACGTGGGCATAATAGTGTGTGTGTGTGTGTGTGTGTGTGTGTGTGTGTGTGTGTGTGTGTGTGTGTGTGTGTGTGTGTGTGTGCGTGCGTGCGTGCGTGCATGCGTGCGTGCGTGCGTGCGTGCGGGCGTGCGTGCGGGCGTGCGTGCGTGCGGGCTTGCGTGTGCGTGCATGTGTGCGTGTAAAACCATACTGAACCTCTGAAATATTTTAATCGTATGTACATAAAATGTAATTGGTGGTTTCAAATCCTCCATTTAAAATGTGTGTACTTGTGTGTGTGTGTGTGTGTTGTGTGTGTGTGTGTGTGTGTGTGTGTGTGTGTGTGTGTGTGTGTGTGTGTGTGTGTGTGTGTGTGTGTGTGTGTGTGTGTATGTACGTGTGTATATGTGTGTGTGCACATGTGATTTTGTGAAAAGATTGTAATTTCTAATGACATGTTTTCTTCTCTCTTAGGAAACTAACACTCTATAAACCCCTAAGTGTTTCATTCATGTGAACAAATTAATGAAACATGAGCATTTCCTCATTTTTGCCTCAACATTTTTGTCCTTCCTCCTGCTGTTTGTTCATTGGATAGTTTTGGCTCAGCCCTCCTTCCCTCCTCTATCCACTACATTTACATTTACATTCTGTCATTTAACCGACACTTATATCCAAAGCAACTCATATGTTATATAAAGCACCTGTAATTTTTTTTTTTTTTTTTTGTTTTTTTTTTAACCTGTCTTTCTCCGATTTTTCTCTGTTTTTCTCCCCGTCCCAATTTAGTTGTTGTGCCAATTCCCCCCCTCCCCTACCTGGTTGTTGTGCGCATGTTCTCCTACTGGTCGGTACAAGGGAACCCTGAAGTCATCCGCACGCTTCCTCCGACACGCGCGGCGACAGCCAGTGACTATTTTTTCACCTGGCAGCGAGGACTCTCATTGGTGAAGTGTAACGCGTGGGAGGTCACGCTGCCTTCATCAAGTCCTGCCTCCGCTGAGCAGGCGCCCAGACCTGACCTGTAGGCGTCGCTGTCCACAACGCCAGATTCCCACCCATGACTTGCCCTCCCCCTAACCCAGCCAAACGGGTTAATAGCGATCAGCCCAAGCCCCAAGCAATGCTGACTCCGGGAGTCGAGACCGTAGCCTGTTGCATTGGTGATGAGCGCAATCTCCGCTACGCCACCTGACCGCCCCCACCTGTCAGTTTTTGACTATTAGGAAGCGCGAGTTCAGCAGAGAACAGAGCAGGCATGTAGCTGGTGCTGCATGACCCTGTTCTCCTGCTCAGCTTCTAACATGTGCTGTTCTACAGAGCTGTCAGACTGTCTGCTCAGCTTCTAACATGTGCTGTTCTACAGAGCTGTCAGACTGTCTGCTCAGCTTCTAACATGTGCTGTTCTACAGAGCTGTCAGACTGTCTGCTCAGCTTCTAACGTGTGCTGTTCTACAGAGCTGTCAGACTGTCTGTTGAGCTTCTAACAAGTGCTGTTCTACAGAGCTGTCAGACTGTCTGCTCAGCTTCTAACATGTGCTGTTCTACAGAGCTGTCAGACTGTCTGCTCAGCTTCTAACATGTGCTGTTCTACAGAGCTGTCTGATTGTCTGTTGAGCTTCCAACATGTGCTGTTCTACAGAGCTGTCAGACTGCGTGAATACTTTACCCAAGGCAGTTGTCCTTCCGCGTTCGGTTTGCGCGCCCTGATTGGCCTCTCAGCGCCCAATCGCCTATCGCCTAACTACTCTGTGCTTTTTCGAGCTAACGTAACGTCATTAGTTTCCAACGGAGAGGAGAGAAATACCTCGGCTCACAAGCAGCTCAAACTACCTGTTGGAATAAATTAATTGATTGATGTTTAACTTGTCCCTGTGTGTGTCCAGTCATTTCGACTAGCAAACGTTGTATTTAACGTTACCTCAGGATACCACTGTATTGTATTTAGTTGGTTAGCTATGTAGCTAATGTGGATAGCATTTTGAATAGCATCAATGCTAGCTGGCTGGCTACAGCTTTATTTACTAAATTATGGAGGCTTTTTAATCGTCAAGAGAGGATGTCATGATCAACTGAAGGCATATGCTATGGAACAATATGTGCTTGGGTTTTCAGAAAAAGGCCAGCTATGTGACGCTAATCTCTCTAGTTAGTATCGTGTATTGCATCAAGTGTAAGCACAGCAGAGCCCCGCTCCGCTTCAGACAGAGAGCACAGCGCATAGTAGTATATTGAGCGAGTAGTGCGGCGATAGTAGGGCTAGCGCGATTGGGCGCTGAGAGGCCAATCAGGGCGCGCAAACCGAACGCGGAAGGACAACTGCCTTGGGTAAAGTATTCACGCTGTCAGCGTGTCTGCTCAGCTTCTAACATGTGCTGTTCTACAGAGCTGTCAGACTGTCTGCTCAGCTTCTAACATGTGCTGTTCTACAGAGCTGTCAGACTGTCTGTTGAGCTTCTAACATGTGCTGTTCTACAGAGCTGTCAGACTGTCTGCTCAGCTTCTAACATGTGCTGTTCTACAGAGCTGTCAGACTGTCTGTTGAGCTTCTAACATGTGCTGTTCTACAGAGCTGTCTGATTGTCTGTTGAGCTACCATAAACAGCACAATCTGTTAATACCAGGGGGATTCAAGTCACAGATTACTGGGAGCCCCTGTGTGTGTGTGTGTGTGTGTGTGTGTGTGTGTGTGTGTGTGTGTGTGTGTGTGTGTGTGTGTGTGTGTGTGTGTGTGTGTGTGTGTGTGTGTGTGTGTGTGTGTGTGTGTGTGTGTGTGTGTGTTTATGTGTGTGTGGTTGTGTGTGTGTGTGTGTGTGTGTTTGTGTGTGTTTATGTGTGTGTGTGTGTGTGTGTGTGTGTGAGTGTGTGTAGGTGTGTGTGTGTGTGTGTGAGTGTGTGTGTGTGTGTGTGTAGGTGTGTGCGTGTGTGTAGGTGTGTGCGTGTAAGTGTGTGTAGGTGTGTGTGCGAGTGTGCAAGTGTGTGTGTGTGTGTGTGTGTAGGTGTGTGTGTGTAGGTGTGTGTGTGTGTGTGTGTGTAGATGTGTGTAGATGTGTGTGTGCCAGTGGCCTGTATCGTGCCTGTTTAATGTGGAAATAAATAAAATCCCTCAAATGTGTGTGTGTTTTGTGTGTTTTGTGTGTGTGTGTAGGTGTGTGTGTGCCAGTGGCCTGTATCGTGCCTGTTTAATGTGGAAATAAATAAAATCCCTCAAATGTGTGTGTGTTTTGTGTGTTTTGTGTGTGTATGTAGGTGTGTGTGTGTGTGTGTGTGTGTGTACGTGTGTGTGTGTAGGTGTGTGTGTGTGTGTGTGTGAATGTGTGTGTGTGTGTGTGGGTGTAGGTGTGTGCGTGTGTGTAGGTGTGTGTGTGCCAGTGGCCTGTATCTTGCCTGTTTGATGTGGACATAAATATAATCCCTCAAATGTGTGTGTGTGTGTGTGTGTGTGTGTGTGTGTGTGTGTGTGTGTGTGTGTGTGTGTGTGTGTGTGTGTGTGTGTGTGTGTGTGTGTGTGTGTGTGTGTGTGTGTGTGTGTGTGCGTGCGTGTGTGTGTGTGTGTGTGTTTTGTGTGTGTGCCTACGTGTCGCAGATGCCTTCATGTGTGGTTTCCTGCATGGTGATAAGTACAGTGAGTGTGTGTGCATGTGTGCATGTGTGCATGTGTGAGAGAGAGGGAGAGAGTGTATGTGCTCTGTGTGAATATGTGTGAACATCTTTGCGTACATGCACGTGTGCGCATATATATGTATATGGTGCAAGCAAGCATCCATGCGTGCATGTGTGTGTGCATGTGATAAGCAGAGAAAGAGAGAGAGAGAGAGAGAGAGAGAGAGAGAGCATGCTGTATACTAGGAAGGAGGAAGGGAGGGGGTGAGTGCTGCTACTAAACTCACAAGTGTTAGATTAACATCACACATCCTCCCTTAGCCCCCCCCCCCCCCCCCTCCATGCCTCTGACAGAGACTGACGACAGGCAACACAGCATCACACTTGTGTGTGTGTGTGTTACTGCGTGTGTGTTAGTGTGTGTTTACATGGTTACACTGGGGGAAAACAGCAATGTTGTATTTTCGAATGATTACGTTTGCATGTCCAAGTTAAAAGGAAACGCCGTTTTGGCAGGGAAACGCATTTTCCTAGCGGCAACGCTGAAAGGGTGTTTTCGTTTTGGAAACTCGCAGACAACAGTGCCATGTAATTTGCGCGAGCCGGATACAGAGCCGTTCTTGCCCAACGCCCATGCGCAGTAGTAGACACCGACGCCAAATTCTCCCCTGGCTGGACCTATACAGGATATCAGCTGCGTCCTCCTCACATTGCCTGTAGCTGTGGCTAAACTAAGCTCATGTGTTGTCAAGTTATTGTTATAAGGAACCCAGTCCAAACTACAACAGTCTGCATCCCCTTAACAATTGTTTGTATTGAGCCGTATTGTATTGTACCCATTCTGCAATCTGTTAAATAACGTTTTCATCCATTCATTCTGCTAGCATTAACGTTACTAGGTTAATGTACGATAGCCACAATGCTATACTGTTATAATGGCATATCCCAATCACGTTAGCACGTAAGCTAACAAAATCTGCGATCTTTTTGTGAGACTAAACTCCGCTCTTGGTGGTCAATTGTGTTGATGTTAGTTTTGTTTCATCAACAAATGAGGCAGAACACACAGTGAATGTATCCGTTTTTGTTTATTGCACTTTGTTTCTTGCAGGGAAAAAATGCTATGTTGCTAAATGGCTCATGCGAGGTATTTAAAGATGGTGGCTTTCTGAGATTTTGAGCAGGATGTGGAGTGACTCGTTCAACCTTTCTGATTGGTTGAAAATGGCCTTCATGTTTGAACTACATCACCACCTACTGCTTTGGCATTGTACTAAATGTATATACATCACTCGGTGCTCACGAGACAAAACGGCATCTAACTTGCCTGCCATTACGCAGCGTTCTGAAAAGCTAAATGAAACGCTTCGTTTTTGGCAATAGTGTAACCGCAGTAGTGTGTGTTAGTGCCCCTGCGCTCTGCATCTTCTGGCTGCTTGAGACCCACTGTTAGGGATTGTTAGCAGAGGGCCCAGGCGCAAACAGATACGAGGGAGAGGTAAAGGTAGATTGTCAAAAATGAGCACTGCTCCTTTAATTCGAACACTTCGAGCCAGGGGTGAAGTGTAACAAAAATACTTCCAAGGCAGTAGCAAAACAAAACAAGGTATAGCTCAGCTAAGACTGGCAGAGGGCAAAATACAAAACAAAGAATAATCTCAAAAAGAGAGCAAGTCCAAAAACACAACACTAAATGACACTGGGAAACTTACTATGAACACAGGAGAACAGCACATGAAACAGGGACGAGGATATCAAACATGGAACCGAAACAATGAACCGACAATAAGAGTAGGGAACACACACCAGATATAGGGGAAACAATTAACACTAGAGAGACAGCAGGGCAATTAGCTAAATGAGACACACAAGAGGGAAAAGGCAGAACTAACAGGGCTACAGGAAAACACCAGACCAATGGGGAAAATAAACAGGGAAGCAAACAGAACTAGACAATTCCGCGCGGGGGAAATTGTGAAAGTGTGGGTGACGCCTGTGCACCGCCGGCCAACGGGGGAGAGGGTCTCTCGCGAGTCTCTATGACAAACGGTTCAAAGGATACAAAAAGGGGGCGCGGCCTAAGGATCGGGGGAGTGGTCAACATAGACCAATCAAAGAGGATATCCCTACTGAGTGCAATGACACAACCCGCAACACTATTACACTATTACACAATATTACACTATTACACACTATTACACACTATTACACACTATTACACTATTACACACTATTACACTATTACACACTATTACACTATTACACACTATTACACACTATTACACTATTACACTATTACACACTATTACACTATTACACACTATTACACTATTACACACTATTACACATTATTACACTATTACACTATTACACACTATTACACACTATTACACTATTACACACTATTACACTATTACACACTATTACACTATTACACACTATTGCACTATTACACTATTACACACTATTACACTATTACACACTATTACACTATTACACTATTACACACTATTACACACTATTACACACTATTACACTATTACACACTATTACACACTATTACACACTATTACACTATTACACACTATTACACTATTACACACTATTACACTATTACACACTATTACACTATTACACTATTACACTATTACACACTATTACACTATTACACACTATTACACTATTACACACTATTACACTATTACACTATTACACACTATTACACACTATTACACTATTACACACTATTACACTATTACACTATTACACACTATTACACTATTACACACTATTACACTATTACACACTATAACACTATTACACTATTACACACTATTACACTATTACACACTATTGCACTATTACACTATTACACACTATTACACTATTACACACTATTACACTATTACACTATTACACACTATTACACTATTACACTATTACACACTATTACACTATTACACTATTACACACTATTACACTATTACACTATTACACACTATTACACTATTACACTATTACACACTATTACACTATTACACACTATTACACTATTACACACTATTACACTATTACACACTATTACACTATTACACTATTACACTATTACACTATTACACACTATTACACTATTACACACTATTACACTATTACACACTATTACACTATTACACTATTACACACTATTACACTATTACACACTATTACACTATTACACACTATTACACTATTACACACTATTACACTATTACACACTATAACACTATTACACTATTACACACTATTACACTATTACACACTATTGCACTATTACACGATTACACTATTACACACTATTACACTATTACACTATTACACTATTACACACTATTACACTATTACACTATTACACACTATTACACTATTACACTATTACACACTATTACACTATTACACTATTACACACTATTACACTATTACACACTATTACACTATTACACTATTACACACTATTACACTATTACACACTATTACACTATTACACACTATTACACTATTACACTATTACACTATTACACTATTACACACTATTACACTATTACACACTATTACACTATTACACACTATTACACACTATTACACTATTACACTATTACACACTATTACACTATTACACACTATTACACTATTACACACTATTACACTATTACACACTATTACACTATTACACTATTACACACTATAACACTATTACACTATTACACACTATTACACTATTACACACTATTGCACTATTACACGATTACACTATTACACACTATTACACTATTACACTATTACACTATTACACACTATTACACTATTACACTATTACACACTATTACACTATTACACTATTACACTATTACACACTATTACACTATTACACTATTACACACTATTACACTATTACACTATTACACACTATTACACTATTACACACTATTACACTATTACACTATTACACACTATTACACTATTACACACTATTACACTATTACACTATTACACACTATTACACTATTACACACTATTACACTATTACACTATTACACTATTACACACTATTACACTATTACACACTATTACACTATTACACACTATTACACACTATTACACTATTACACACTATTACACTATTACACACTATTACACTATTACACTATTACACACTATTACACACTATTACACTATTACACACTATTACACTATTACACTATTACACACTATTACACTATTACACACTATTACACTATTACACTATTACACACTATTACACTATTACACACTATTACACTATTACACTATTACACACTATTACACACTATTACACTATTACACACTATTACACTATTACACTATTATACACTATTACACTATTACACTATTACACACTATTACACTATTACACTATTACCCACTATTACACTATTACACTATTACACACTATTACACTATTACACTATTACACACTATTACACTATTACACACTATTACACTATTAGACACTATTACACTATTACACACTATTACACTATTACACACTATTACACACTATTACACACTATTACACACTATTACACTATTACACTATTACACACTATTACACTATTACACACTATTACACTATTACACACTATTACACTATTACACTATTACACACTATTACACTATTACATACACACTATTACACTATTACACTATTACACACTATTACACTATTACACACTATTACACTATTACACCGAGTACAATGGCACAATCCGCAAGTCTCTACGACAAACGGTTCAAGAGATACACTGAGGGGGTGTGGCCTAAGGGGGCGTGGTCTAAGGATCGGGGGAGTGGTCAACATCGACCAATGAAAGGTGGTCAACAGGTGGAGTGGTCAACATCGACCAATGAAAGGTGGTCAACATCGACCAATGGCACAATCCGCAAGTCTCTACGACAAACGGTTCAAGAGATACACTGAGGGGGTGTGGCCTAAGGGGGCGTGGTCTAAGGA
Organism: Notolepis coatsorum; assembly: GCF_963971535.1. NCBI lineage: Eukaryota > Metazoa > Chordata > Actinopteri > Aulopiformes > Paralepididae > Notolepis > Notolepis coatsorum. Next base: position 14,129 of record NW_028169210.1, on the reverse strand, counting down.
TCGGGGGAGTGGTCAACATCGACCAATGAAAGGGGGTCAACATGGACCAATGAAAAATGAAAGAGGATATCCCTACTGAGTACAATGGCACAATCCGCAAGTCTCTACGACAAACGGTTCAAGAGATACACTGAGGGGGTGTGGCCTAAGGGGGCGTGGTCTAAGGATCGGGGGAGTGGTCAACATCGACCAATGAAAGGTGGTCAACATCGACCAATGGCACAATCCGCAAGTCTCTACGACAAACGGTTCAAGAGATACACTGAGGGGGTGTGGCCTAAGGGGGCGTGGTCTAAGGATCGGGGGAGTGGTCAACATCGACCAATGAAAGGTGGTCAACAGGGGGAGTGGTCAACATCGACCAATGAAAGGTGGTCAACATCGACCAATGGCACAATCCGCAAGTCTCTACGACAAACGGTTCAAGAGATACACTGAGGGGGTGTGGCCTAAGGGGGCGTGGTCTAAGGATCGGGGGAGTGGTCAACATCGACCAATGAAAGGGGGTCAACATGGACCAATGAAAAATGAAAGAGGATATCCCTACTGAGTACAATGACACAACCCACAAGACAGAGGGCGCTGTCCAGCAATTCAGTACTGCAACACAGTGATGGGCAATGATGGGTTAAAGTGGATGAGGTCATTGGCAGCTCAGCCACGAGCCACACAGCTGAACCAATCATGAGTGAGCCATGAGCCACACAGGTGAAGCAATCACTATGACTTGCATATTTTCTATCCAATGCATTTCTATGGAGGCAGATGCATGACTGCATTGTCACATTGATTAAAAGAAAACTATAAGAGATGAAGCGTTGTGACTCGCACAGAAGCACTACAACGAGTAGGCGAAGGGTTGTGCGCGACATTGTGGCATTCGTGCGATATTGTGGCACTCCTTCGGCGATCGGAACAGAAGGCTAAAAAATAGTGTGAAAAAATAGATTTCTAGAGTGCGATTGCATGGCGGTCAATGGGGGGGAGAACCTTCAAACAAATGGTCGGCAGTTGAGAGAGAAATGTCCAATTCCATTTATTTTTCTTTTGTGAGCGGGCTGACAGCCGTGTCATCGTTTTGATGTGTTTGTTTTATTTCTACGTCCAAAATTGAGATCACACTCGCAATTCACCCAAGGTAGGGGGAAAAAGATTATTTCAGCTGCTACACTCTAAATTGCAATGCATTCCCAATGGGACCGAAATTTTACCGTTTAAAGTCGATTCGTAGCCAGACGGTGCGGTGAAACTTTTACGAGTTCGGAGACCGGTGTTGCCATAGGCAAGCCGCTCGTTTTGATACCTTTCACGTGTATGGGGCGCGAACGCTTACGTGTTGCAAAGTGTTTGCAAAATCGGTGGAATAAAGAATAAATAAAAAGAGTATAGATATGTATAGTGTGGGTTGCAACCTGGCTTCGCCAGGTCACCCACACTAATCATGAGTGAGCCATGAGCCACACAGGTGAAGCAATCACTATGACTTGCATATTTTCTATCCAATGCATTTCTATGGAGGCAGATGCATGACTGCATTGTCACATTGATTAAAAGAAAACTATAAGAGATGAAGCGTTGTGACTCGCACAGAAGCACTACAACGAGTAGGCGAAGGGTTGTGCGCGACATTGTGGCATTCGTGCGATATTGTGGCACTCCTTCGGCGATCGGAACAGAAGGCTAAAAAATAGTGTGAAAAAATAGATTTCTAGAGTGCGATTGCATGGCGGTCAATGGGGGGGAGAACCTTCAAACAAATGGTCGGCAGTTGAGAGAGAAATGTCCAATTCCATTTATTTTTCTTTTGTGAGCGGGCTGACAGCCGTGTCATCGTTTTGATGTGTTTGTTTTATTTCTACGTCCAAAATTGAGATCACACTCGCAATTCACCCAAGGTAGGGGGAAAAAGATTATTTCAGCTGCTACACTCTAAATTGCAATGCATTCCCAATGGGACCGAAATTTTACCGTTTAAAGTCGATTCGTAGCCAGACGGTGCGGTGAAACTTTTACGAGTTCGGAGACCGGTGTTGCCATAGGCAAGCCGCTCGTTTTGATACCTTTCACGTGTATGGGGCGCGAACGCTTACGTGTTGCAAAGTGTTTGCAAAATCGGTGGAATAAAGAATAAATAAAAAGAGTATAGATATGTATAGTGTGGGTTGCAACCTGGCTTCGCCAGGTCACCCACACTAACTAACTACACAAGAAGACTGAACACTAGACAGAGTAAACAAAACATACAAGGAACTAATAAATAATTACAAAGGGAACAAGACTAAAGACAGAACACAGTTAAACAACACAGGAGACAATAAAAACGCCAAGAGTATAAGAACGTCCAAAGGTGGGGGCTGTTGAGGAGAGTAGGAGGCAGGGAAAAGTTCCTGCAAGGGTGGGGGCTGTTGAGGAGAGTAGACAGGGAAAAAGGGTCCAGGGACTGGCGAATCCTCACAGTACCCCCCCCCCCTCCACAGACGGCTCCCAGACGTCAAAAGGGACCGTCCGGGAACGGGCAGGACAGGGGGCCGGGAGAACACAGGGAGAGTCCGGGGAAAAAAAAGTCAGGACGGACAAGGCCGGGACGAGCGACACTGGGGCAGGGGAGAGCGGTGACAGGAACCCAGGAGGGGCACAGGAGAAACGGGGCAGAGGAACGGGGCCGGAGAGGGGAGAACGGGGCACGGGATCAGGAGGACCGGAGACGGGGACAGAGGCCAGGAGAGGGGGGCTAGAGATGGGAACAGGGACAGGGAAACGGTGAGGGGGTAGAGGGGAACTGGTAGCAGGGACAGAGGGCCGATGAGAGGGTCGAGGGGAACCGGTAGCAGGGACAGAGGGCCGATGAGGGGGTCGAGGGGAACTGAAGCAAAGGGGCGAGGGTGACAGGCCCGGAGTAGGACCCCAGGCAGGGGCTCCTCCAAGCGCCGGACTTGGGACCGGACCAGACGAGCCGGAGCAGAGGTGCGAAGGCGACGACCTCGGAGCAGGACCCCCAACGGGGACCACCCCAGGCGCAGACCTCGGTACCGGGCGCAGAACCCCGGATGGGGGTCTCTGCAGATGACGATCACGGCGTAGACCACGGAGTCGGACTAGACCAGAAGAGGAGTCGGGACCAGATGAAGAGCCGGGACCAGACGACGAACCGGGACCAGATGAGGAGACGGGACCAGACGACGAGATGGGACCAGATGATGAGCCGGGACCAGATGACGAGCCGGGACCAGATGAGACGGGACCAGATGAGACGGGACCAGATGAGGAGACGGGACCAGATGAGGAGACGGGACCAGATGACTCTCCAGGTGCAGATCGACCTCGGTGCAGACCTCGGCGTTGACCACGGCGTAGACCACGGCGACAACCACGGCGACGACCACGGCGAAGAGCTGGACCAGACGGAGAGCCGGGGCCAGTCGAGAAGCCGGAAACAGTCGAGGAGCCGGGACCAGTCGAGGAGGCCGGGTCAGGCGTGGGAGCCGGACCAATCGAGGAGGCCGGGTCAGGCGTGGGAGCCGGACCGGGCGTGGAGACCGGGCCGGGCGTAGCACCCGGGGCTAAGCTAACAGGGGCTAGGCTGGCAGTAGAGGCAAAGTTAACTGAAGAAGCCCTGCTAACTGTGAGGGCTTTACTAGCCTTTCTAGACTTGCTAGCAGTAGCAGGGGGAGCTAAGCCTGTACTAAGGGCCGGAACCACACTGAGTCTCCTAACTGAGGAAGCCAAAGGTTTAGCTGTAGGGCCTGTAGAACTAGCAGTGGCTAACCTAGCAGGGGAAGCTAAGGAAGCAGCTGACACGGCTATATTGGCTACAGGGGCTACAGGGCCTGGGCTAGCAGGGAGAGCTGAGGTGCTAGCTTTAGGTGCTAAGTTGCTAGCAGAAGAGGCTAAACTAGAAGTCAATGCTGAGCTAGTTGAGAAAGCCTGGACTGTGTTAGCAGAGCTGGGGTTAGCATTACTAGCTGCCGAAGCTAGGCTAACGGCTGGGCTAACAGCCTGGGCAGTGTTCACAGGGCGAGAGTTAGCAGAACTAGCTGGGGAAGTTAGAGTAACGGCTGAGCTAACAACCTGAGCAACGTTAACAGGGCTGGGGTTAGCAGCACTAGCTGAGGGCGCTAGGCTAACGGCT